>NC_133660.1:295726752-295871250 GCF_037893015.1 Macrotis lagotis | reverse complement strand
TAGAGATTGGGTGAATATTGAAGAGTTAAACAATAGCAACTCACTCATTTCTAACTTTTCTTCAGAAACTCAAAGGGGAAGCACTTATTTCCTAAAGAAGAATGACTGAGTTTACCTATGAAAGGTAGAGTTTGCTCTAGGACCCCTGGGAAAAGACAGGCAGGAAGGAAACTTTGTAGTCAAATCTTCCCCTTGGGGAAACATTCTCTAAAGGATTTCTTATTTTTCTCTTGATGATATGATTAGATGATGCTTTTTGGATTATCAGGGGAGTCCATTACTGAGAATTGCAACTGTTTTTTGTTTTCAGAATGATAATACAGATGGAAAAATTAATGTTTTTCCAAGATGTCTGTGGTGCTTTCAAAAAATTATAAATTGCATTGTATAGGACTTGAGATTTCACACCAATCATTCAATGGAAATTCGTTTATTAAGTACTTCCTTGTAGAGGTCCTAATGTTAGGTCCTGATTTATACAGACGGGGGCGGCTAGGTTGCACAGTGAATAGAGCACTGGCCCTGGAGTCAGGAGGACCTGAGTTCAAATTTGACCTCAGATATTTAATAATTACCTAGCTGTGTGGCCTTGGGCAAGTCACTTATAACCCCATTGCCTTGCAAAAAAAAAAACCCAAAACAAAACTTGATTATACAGATGGAAAATGAGACAATTTTGACTATCAAGAAGCTTTTCTTCCCACAGGGGAAAGGTCATATATGTATCATGACTGAATAAATACATATCCACATGTTTTTTATAGTATATAAATTACAAGATAATTTAATGTAAGGTGGGCAGAGAATTATTAACTGTTCAAAGAAAAGAGGAAGGAGTTTTTAAAAACAATAAAGACATTTATGCCTTCAAAATTTCTTTGATACCTAACTATGATATTGAGATGATCTCTTTTCTTAAATACCAGAGCAGCAAAGTGAAGGAACCAGCCAGTCTATGAAGCAAGAAATAGTCCCATTAGGAACCAATGAGTAGCTATGAGTCTGTATTCTGATAATCTGCCCAGCTAGGGTCAAGGTAGTTCATCACAAAGGCAGTCCCAGAGGGACAATTTTTTGACCAGAACAAAGCTCAAAGACTATTTCACAAGCAGTTATAATTCATTATCCATTGAGGGAGCATATAATAACTTTATAATCTAATCTCAGATGATTGTGTTATATTGTATATATTTTATTAGTAGTAATAATTATTCAATAAAAATATTATTTACCAATTTTGTGACATATACTATGCTGAGCCCTGAGAGTATGAAAATAAAAAAATTTTTTTTTCCAAATTAAAGACAGCTTATTTTCTTATAAAGCAAATATATGTGTATATATATATATATATATATATGTATATATATATATGTAAATAAGTAAATGAAATATGGTTGAATAGCGCACAGGGCCTAGAGGCAGAAGGACTTGAGATCAAATCTGATCTCAGATATTTTACTAGCAATGTGACACTAGGCAAAGTACTTAAACCTGTTTGCCTCAATTTCTTCATCTATAATATAACCTGGAGAAAGAAATGGCAAACCACTCCAATCATTGCAAAAAAGAGTTGGATACAACTGAGAATGACTGAACAATAGCAATAACGAATGAGAGAAAAATGGTGGAGAAAGAGTATATTAACAAATGTTTGGATTGTTTCCCATAGGAGTTTAACACTAAAAGAGGGTAAGAGTTATTAAGAGATAGAGATGGGAAAAAAAGTACTTTTCCTGCATGGAACACAAGTGTGCAACGTCTTTGAAGTGGGTGATGAAATGTTTATCCTGGTAAACAGAAAAAACAGGCCCATTTGACTTCACTATAAAATGAGAAATAACATGAATAATTAGAAAAATCAATTTAAATATAATCTTGCAAAGATTGATATAAACTGATGCAGAGTAAAATATTGCTATTGTAATTTAGTTATTTTTAATCATATCTGAATATCCTTCACTTCTTTTGGAGTTTTCTTGGATGGTTACTAGAGTGGTATGCCATTTCCTTCTCGAGATCATTTAACAGACATGGAAACTACAGAGTTAAGTAATTTGCCCAGGGACATACAGGTTATAAGTGTCTCACATTCAATTTAAACTCAGGAAGATGAGTCTATCTGACTCCAGACTTTAGTCTCTATCCACTGTAGTACCTGGCTGCTCTTGGGAAAGGACATTGATACTAGAATCAGAGAAAACACAATTCTTTGCCAAGAAGACCCCAAATAGAGTCATAAAGAATCTGACTCAAGTGAATAAGAACCTGTATTTTTTTTAGTATCTCCAATGGCTCAGGCTCTATGGTAATTTGTTAACCTATAATCTGCGCCACTGATCCCTGTAGGTGAGAGGAAAAGATTAAGATTATTTCTCAGGTAGCATTTCCATCTATTCCACCCACAACAAGATTGTATTCAGGGAGGGCATTTAAGGAGAGAAAACTATTATTGACCTTGGACTAAGACATTTTTAGTCTTTACAGTTCCCAGGTAAGCCATTTATAGTCAGATGAACATTAATATGGCTAGAGTGGTTTGGGATGCTTCTTCTGATCTTGACCAAGCTTCTCTGATTAGATTAGACATTCGAGGACCAATTGGCATGGGTGTAGATTAGTATAAATAACAAAAAGAACAATAACAAATTGTTTTGAAGCATCATGATGATGGTTTTTGCTTTTTTGCTAAATTTTATTAAAAATGGTTTTAACTTCAATTTTTTTCTATTTTGTCAAGATTTCTGTTAACCATCTTCCTCAGAGCCTCCTTCACATCCTTGTTTCTCAGGCTATAAATAAATGGGTTTAACATTGGACTTACAAAAATACAAAACACAGCAACAATTTTCCCTTGTTCCACAGAACTCTCAGTAGCTGGCCTTAAGTACATGCAGAAAAGAGACCCATAGAACATAGTGACGGCCATCAGATGGGAGCCACAAGTGGAGAAAGCTTTGCGTTGTCCTTCGGTGGACCGCATGCGCAGGATAGTGGCAAAAATAAAAACGTAGGAGGTAAGGATGATGAGCAAGGAGCCTGTGAGGTTCAATCCTGCAGACACAAATAAAGCAGTTTGCTTTATGTAGGTGTCAGAGCAAGTCAACATTAAGAGGGGTGGGTCAGCACAGTAGAAGTGATTGATGGTATTAGGGCCACAAAAAGAAAGACGGGAAGTCAAAATTACCTGCATTGTACCCACCAGGGAACCCCACAAATAAGGGAAAGTGACTAGGCAGATGCAAACAGGCTTGGACATCTTGGTACTGTAATGCAAAGGTTTGCATATGGCTACGTAACGGTCATAGGCCATTGCACCAAGCATATAATACTCAGTAAGGAGCAGGGTGACAAAAATAAAACATTGGGTCAAACAACCCAGGTAGGAAATAGTTTTCTTTTCTGACAGAAAATTAATTAACATCTGAGGAGAGACATTAGTGGAATAAAAAAGATCAACAAGGGCCAAGTGGGTGATGAAAAAATACATAGGAGTCTGAAGTCGCGGGGTGAGTCTAATCAGTAGGATCATCCCCAAGTTCCCTGTCAAGGTGATCAGGTAGATCACCAGAAACACCACAAAGAGGACTGGCTGCAGCTCTGGCCGACTGCTCAGTCCCAGAAGAATAAATTCAGTCGCTTCTGTGCTATTGTGCCTGAGGATGGTCTTCATCTTTGTGTTTCCTTCATGAGAATCAGGCACCTACCAAAAATAAAGATCGTGGAGTTATAGGATTGAAAATGGAAGGCACTTATTTCAATGATTCTGTCTTTCTTCAGCTTAAATGTGTTATCTGAGCACAGGGATTATGCACAGTACTTGATTCTAGCAGAGAGAAATAATTCACCAAAGTAAGCACCATTGAACCAATTCTAATTTAAGTCAGCTTATTACTCCCCTCAAACACACACACACACACACACACACACACACACACACACACACACACACAAATAAACAAATAAACAAATAAACAAACCAATATCCTCCAGTAGGATGGATAAAAAAACTTGGGTTCTGGTTCTGATCTTGAAAATAAATAATTATATGATTTTGAGCTTCAGTGAGGAACAATGATTATCCTGGTTTCCTCATTTATTAATATGAAGGAGTAGGATTCATTAACACACGCACACACACACACACACACAAACACAGATGCAGACACACACTTAGGACCTACAATGAAGCAGTCACTTTGCTAGCCATCGGGTACCTAGAGACAAAAATAGAATAATCACTGCCTTCAGGGGGGGGCCATGGGAATGAAAAATCAACTTATTCACAGTAAAACTTCTGTTTTGGTGGCAGCTAGGTGGCACCAGCCCTGGAGTCGGGAGGTCCTGAGTTCAAATTTGACCTCAGACGCTAATTATCTAGCTGGGTGACCTTGGGCAGGTCACTGAACCCTATTGCTTTGCAAAAAAACCTAAAAAAGAAAACTTCTGTTTTAAACTTGACTTTTAAGGTCTTTTAAGGAAAGGGAAAACATTATTTACAATATATTCCAAATCTTTAATTCTATTATTCTAAATCTTTTCTTCAATCTAATAATATCAATGCCTTTTAAAATATATAGTTTAATCACATATTATATTATATGTAATTAATATTTTTGTATATGTTATTTAGCATGTATTATAATTTTAACATTATGAATACACTTCTATTTTAACAAAACACCAAGTATCTACATTTGAATATCAAGAAATTGTTGAATATCAGAGAGGAGAATGATTTAAAGAAACAAACACAGGAACAAAAGAAGAAGCTGGGAATTTTGAGCCATCTAACATCAACTGAGTCTTACATCTTCAGTCTTGGAAAACTCAGCATCAATTATTCTTTTCATCTTGCCCCTGGCCATGGAAGCATGAATGCTTTTATATTCCTTACACTGGATAATACTTCTATCTTTGTCTTCAGTTCCATTCTCTCACATCTCCTTTTTCTTTCAGTTACTCCTTCCCACTTGTATATCTAATTTCCTCTTTTTCTTCCTGGTCTTCTTGATCCAACTACCTATAAACATGTTCCTCAAACCATTAAGGGCTTTTTCTGAGCTCTAATGTCTTGTATCATATGAACTCTCTTGTCTAGTCACTGCATTTTCTTGAAAATCTTTTCTGAATTCAATGCTCTCCTGTCTCCACAATCTTCTCTTTCTTCAATCCTTTTTGTTTTGTTTTTTTTTGTAAGGCAAACGGGGTTAAGTGGCTTGCCCAATGCCACACAGCTAGGTAATTATTAAGTGTCTGAGACCGGATTTGAATCCAGGTACTCCTGACTCCAAGGCTGGTGCTTTATCCACTATGCCACCTGGCCACCCCCTTCAATCCTTTTTAATTTAGTGCCTCTCCCATATCTGGTATTGAAAATGCTTTCCCAAAGGTCATAGCACCTTCCTTTTATTCCCATTCAAAGAATGGATTTGACAGTGCCCATGACTACATTCTACTGGGTGTTTCATCTTTTTATTTGGCTTGAAAGATGTTATATTATTTTCTCTCTTCAAACACATTTTTGTCTTCACTAACTCATTATTCAGATTCCCAACCCCTTAAAATTAGTACTACCCAAGAATTGGAGTTTTTGGTCTTCAATATGCCCCACTCTTACTAATTGTGCATGGAGAATCAGTCTTAAAGACAGAAAGATCCCATCCCTGCCACACATACCACTGTGATCCCAGTTTAATCTTTTGGGGCTCTAGACAATATCCCACATTGAACACTGAAGAAAAACAGCTGCCTTACATGGCATGCCTTGGATGTCTCCATGACAATGAAATCACGTGACTATTCTCTAACACTATTCTTTTGCACCCTTTTCATCAAGAACAGTGTCAGTAATATAGTGGGCATTTAAGAAAAATTAATTTGTAGTTAGTTTTCATCTATCACAGTGCTAGGAACATACTACTAGGAACTCAATAATTATTCATTGACTGATTTCTATTCTACTATTTCAATCCAAATTCAGTCATTTCACAGTTATTCCTCTCTCCACTGTACCATTCATTCATTTATAATATTTCTTCCCTTTTCCAAAATCGATTTTCCCCATCTGGAAAAAAAAGAAGGGTTGTGTCTGATGATTGATGAAGAGGATGAGAAAGCAGACATTGATAGTATATTAATCATTAGAAATTTGTGAAGTATTCTTTGCTCCCTCTTATGATAACCCTTTCACACAAGCACCCCTTTTTTCTAGAAATGTTTTCCATCTTAGGCTTCCTGTGATACTGTTCTCTCTTGGTTTCTTTTTTCTCTGCTCGATTCTTTTCTTCTAGGATAGTTTCAATTCCACTCTCTCATTGCTTCAATATGAATATATCTAAGGATTCTCTCCTAGACCTTCTCTCTACTCTTTCTATTCTCTTCCTTGTTGATGTCATCAGCTCCACAGATTGAGTTAGTTATCTTCATATTACTCACTGTCAAATGTAAATATTAATTCTAATCTCCCTCATTCTCCAAATTTGCACCCCATACATGCACATATTTTCATCTGAATGTACCTCTAGTAACTCCAGCTCAATCTAACCAAAACAAAAAACTCAGCAGCGCACCTCCAAATCTGACTCTCCTCCATACGTCCCTAACTCTGTTGAAGGCACCCTTTGCCTATTAGTCACCCAAGGTTAAATATTTGGATTTCTCTTTGACATGTTCTTCTGTCCTAATTTTGTAAACTTAATAAGACTCTATATTCTGTTACTCAAACATGCATAATATTTGGGAAGTTTATTCATGTCTCTCTATTCACTTGGCCACAACCCTTGTTCAGATGTCATCTTCCTCTCTTAGAGTACTGCACTGATAGTCAACCATTGCTTTCTAGAAGCCATCCTCCTCCTAGCGGCCAAAATAATCATTCTTTTCTAAAATGTAGTCAAAGAAATACTGGATGTAGAATTAAAATTATATATTTGAATTCTTTCTCAAATGCTGTACTATTGGTACAGAAAGAATACTCATTTCATCTCTCAGTTTTCTCATCTAGAAAATGAGGATTAAACTATTTATAATGCCTAAGTCAATTGACTGTTGTGAGGCAAGCATCTTGTCCAATTTAATGTACTCTAGAGAAGTGGGTTCTTTCAAAGGATCATAAATTAGAGCAAAATAAGATATGAAGTCATATAGTCCAATGACTTGATTTTGTAGATGATAGAAAAGAAATAAATAAAGTCACTTACTCAATACCACACATTTATATGTGGCATAGCCAAGATCCAAATCCAGGTTTCTTGACTTTTATATCACTCTAAATTTCAAAACACTTGATGAGTTTTCTATTTTCCTGGAGAATTAAATACAGTCTCCTCCATTTTATATTATCATTCTCTCCTAATTTCACCTTGTTCCATATTTCTGGCTTTATTTTTATCTTTCTCCTTATTACAAAACAATATATATATATATATATATGTGTGTATATATATGTGTGTGTGTGCATATATATTATATATATATACATACATATATATATATATATATATATATATATTAACAAAACTAGATGATTTGCTATCCACACTTATGGCATGTTATCTCCCACCCCTTTCATTGATGCATGTGGAGAATTTCCTTCCTTATCATTCCACCTTCCACATAATTTATCTTCTCTAATGACTGAGGTGAAATGGCATCTCCCTATGTGAATGTTTCTTAAACCACACAACTAAAATGATTTTTCTCTGTTCATATTTTCCTAGGATTCCTCTCTCATATATATCCTCCACCATAGAATATAAGTCCTTTGGAGTCAGAGACTTTCTCATTCTCAGTTCACATGATAATGGCTTGCAGATAGCAATTGTTTTTATTTTAATAGAGTTAAGCTGAATTTAATTAAGTTAAATTTAAGCAACATTTGGTCTTCTGTGTTTTTATTTCCTTTTAAATCTCTGATCATGTGTTATGGAGTACTGGGCATTGAAACAAGAATATTTGAATCCTGAATAACTCACTTAACTGAGAAATTAGATACTTAAGTGTTGGATCTGGAGTCATGAAGACTCCTCTTCCTGAGATCAAATCTGAGCTCTGACACTCACTAGATATGGGGCCCTGGGCAAGTCACTTAACCCCATTTGCCTCATGATTTGGAAAAGGAAATGAGAAACCATTACAGTATCTTTGTGAAGAAAACCACAAATAGGATTACAAAGCGTCAGACACAATTGAAACAATTGAACATCAACTAAAATGATGATGATAATAGTAGCTAATAGTACCCTCCTGGGATAAAATGAGAAGGTATTTGTAAAGTTAAAAAGTGTTATATATATTAGCTATTATTATTAGGAGAAAGAGTACTAAATTTGGAGTCAAGAAGCCCCGAGTTGAAATGATACTTCAGCTATTCATCTGTGAATATCAAAGCTTCAAGGTGTTCATCTGCAAAATGAAACTTTAATTGCATCTAGCCTCTAACTGACAGAATGGGTAGAAGGTAAGTGTTGGGGTCAGGAATACCTGCATTCAGAAATGAACAATTATGGGGCCTTCGACCCTAGATTACATCTGAAGTCTTGATTTCCTCATCCACAAAAATGAGTTATGATAAAAGAATCTATCTCAAAGGGTTGCTGGGAGAATAAAATGGAATAATATGTATAAAACACTTTAAAAATCTTAAAATACTATATAAATCCTAGCTCTTATCATTTGTTGTAGTAATAGTTGTGGTAGTAGTAGTAGTAGTAGTAGTAGTAGTAGTAGTAGTAGTAGTGGTAGTGGTAGTGGTAGTGGTGGTGGTGGTAGTAATAGCAGGTCATATCCTTATTATTAATTGTGTCTGAACAACTTTACCCCAAACCTTCATTTCCATCAGATCACCATTGCCTCAGTCATTTCTACTTAGGAAAATAGAAAAAAAAATGAAAACACTATGCTAGAGATTTCAAAAGTCCCTGCTTCGTTGCCTTTCCTACCTGTAGATAGGGATACTCCAAGGGCCCATAAAGTATAAGATAAGGACAAATGGGTGGGGAATGCTTTATAGGAAAATTAATTGCTATGACTAAGTCATAATCTCTGGGGATTTTTCAGAAACCCAAAAGACACAATTAAAATGTTTCTTCGTAGGAAAATTTGGGGATAAGGATTTATTTCCAGAATTGTTTTTTCTTTTCTTTGGTTCTTTTATCCTTTTTAACCCTAGAGAATCCTAATAGCCATAGTCCTTCTATCCATGCAGGACTTTTCTCACAAAAATCTGAAGAGGAAGGTTTGCTACAAACATTATTATTTTCTTTTTCAGTACAAGAAAAAAATGAGGTTTAGAGATTGATGTGACTTGCCCATATAGATAGTATCATATAGATAGTAAAAAGCAGAAGAAAGAATTAGAATTAAGATCTTATTTTCAATATAAACCATTTTTCACCATAGCAAGTTGATGATCATTCACTTGATTCCTCTTTCACAAAGTATTTTGGTGTCCCAAGTTTCCCATGAATAACTCATTACATGGCATGGGAACTAGAGAAATGCCAATGTAAGGAAACCCACTTAACCAATGTGGTTGGCATCTTCTAGTAGTGGAGAGTTACCTGAATTACGGAGAAATTATGTGACTTACTCATAGTCACACCAATAGTTCAACATAGGTTTTCCTGGTTTCATTTGCATTAGTGTCCCACCCCTATTCCTGGCAACCACTCTCCTCATCTTTGCATCATAGAATTTCCCTTCAAGACAAAACTCAAACATTACCTTTTACTTAAAAACTTTTCTTGTCCCCAAAACATTTGAATTTTTATACATACAAATATGCATACATGTGTGTAGACATGCACATATATGTGTGTATGCAATTAGACATTCATGACACTCTAATGGTAGGAATGAAATAGGAATAGAAAAAAATTTCCTGACCTGAAAGTGATAAAAAATATTTATGGAAAGCCAAGAACTAGAATTGCTGTAGCAAATTAAGCAAGAACAAAAAACACCTAATTCAAAATCTTTTAATTTTTCATGCTAAGCATTTTGTTATTTTCTATCCAGAATGAATCTTTGGAGGGAGATTTAGTGGATTGGAAGCTCAATATCAATCAATAACATGAGAAGGCATACAAACATGAATGTTCGTAAAACCCACAACCCTTTTTTTTGTTGTAAAAATAAAATCAGAAACCTCACAAAACTATATTTCACTTTAGTTAGTGTTTGCTTCATTTACTGTTTTCAGAACAACAGAATTCTTCTTGAGTTCTCCATTGTCAAAAGAACATATTCCTTCTCAGTTTTTGAGACAATACAATTTCCAAAAGGACCTAGTGAAAAGAGCAACAAAATAATAGAATGTATAGTTTTGCTCTAATTCATACACATGGTTTTCTTAGTAATTTCTTAATTTGTTTACTTGTTAATTGTGAATAAATTACTGGTCTGGCATGACCCAATCTAAATTACCAGGAAGTCAATAAGAATTTATTAAGCATCAGGCACTATGATAAGCATTAAGGATGCAATGAGTCCTTGCCATTTTAATGAAAAAAATCAAAATGCCAATATCTATGTACAAAAGAAAGAGACATGAAACCACAAGCAACCAGGATGTTCAGCCTAATGCCAGAAAATTGTTATTTCATCAATGAAAACAAATCTCTAATTTGTATACATTTATATCTTACCCAGGTTCTCCTCATAGGCTTTGCAACTGCAGGAGAAACTCAAAAGAGGAATCAAACTGAACTCTGATCCCTGCCTTACTTTGGGGAAACCATTTTTAAGTAAAATATTTTTTAGTAAAATAAAGATTTTTTGAAGTAAAAATTTTAATGAAGTAAATATAATTTTTATAGTAAAATAAGGATAATGTTGGCTAAACATAGTAGTAGGTGGTGGAAGCAAAGGAATGACAGGGGTAAGGACTACTTACGGTTCTGAGTGGATGTAAGTACTTTGTTAAAAATTATTAATTCATTTTTAAGGGAAAAAATCAATTTTGTCTCTCTTTTACCTCTTCTCTCCATCCATCCCCAAGAAAAGGAAAACGGAAAACAAAGCTATTGCAACAAAATCAAGGTGTGCTACAGCATACCTCATGGAAACATGGTTGGCCATTGTCCTGATCATTGTTCTTACATTTGTCTAAGCTGTGTATTTTTACATTGTTGCTAACTATATAAGTTGTTGATGTGGTTCTGTTTACTTCACTATTCATTTGACTGCATCTCTTTCACCCATTCTATTATCTCCAAGTACTTACCAACACTTTGGTTCAGGCCCTCATCAACTCTCATCTGGATTAATGCAATAAACAACTCTTTAGTCTGTTTACATTCAGCTTCTCATCTTTTCAATTTATTCTCTGGGAATTTTTCTTAAAACCTAGATCTTTTCATGTTATGCTCTCTATTCAATGCTCCCTATTACCCATAAGAGTGAATATAGATACTTCTTTTTAGCATTCAAAGCTTTCACAAGTTGATACCAACCTACCTTTCCAGATTCATGAACACCCTTTCATGAACGTCCAAATCCAATCAAAAAGTTTTTATATTGCTATTAGCAACTTTATTTACTGTCTCCATGTCTTTGGACTGGTTTTCTGAAGTAACTGGAATTCAACTAATAAAAAAAAATCTTTATTTATATACACACCTCATCCACTTCCAGAAGAAAAATTAAACAAAACCATTACATACGGTGGTCATTCCTGATTGACCACAGTATTGTACAGGGATCAGAAATGGATGAGGTAATATTCAAAGAATTACTGAAACACGAAAAATGACAAAAAAGGGGGATGTGGGGGGGAGATGGGGATCTTGCAGGTATAATAAGTGAAATATGTTAAGACAGAGGCAAGGATACTTTTCATGGTTTGATCGTGGTCCACAGTAAGATGATCTAAAATATTAGATAGCAGAACAATTGTAGATAGAACATTGACAGAAAACCTTAAGGTCTAATCTTTTTTTTTCTTTAGAAAGATTTTATTAATTTTGAATTTTACAATTTCCCCCCCCCCCATTCTTGCTTCCCTCCCCCCACCCCCACAGAAGTCAGTCTGTTAGTCTTTATATTTTTTCCATGGTATACGTTGATCTCAGTTGAATGTGATAAAAAAGAAACCATATCCTCTTTAAGGTCTAATCTTAATCCTGCATTTGATACATGACAGCAAGAAATAGTTTTAATATTTCAGTAATATATTTTGATTCAACTTTACCCATTTACTTTATCAAACTTCTCTGTTTCTACAGTACATATAAATTATTGTTTCCTTGGTTTTCTTAACTAATATTAAATTATTTTTAAACAGAAAAGCAGTCTTTCCAACAAACTAATTTTTTCCAAAGCCTCAAGCTGCTAAAGTATATTCATTTAGTTGTACCAAGCGACTAAAACATTACACAATGCTTTACTTTTTCAATCATCTCCTCATAATGATTTAAGTAAATTGGAAAATAGAATTCATAGGATAGCAGACTGTCCATTATTGAGGCATATATCTCTGTATGACCTTTTTCAGGGCATCCTTCACATCTTTGTTTTTTAAGCTGTATATGAGGGGATTGAGCATGGGAATGACAACTGTATAAAATACAGAAACAACCTTGTCTTGCTGCATTGAATAACTGGAGGTGGGACGTGAATACATGAAAAGAATGGTCCCAAAGAAAATGGTAACAGCCATGAGATGGGAGGCACAGGTGGAGAAGGCTTTGCTTCTTCCCTCTGCACAGCGCATCCTTAAGATGGTGACAAGGATGAAAAAGTAAGAAATTAGGATCATCAAGACACAACTGATGACAATGAAGCTGGAGAAAATCATGATGACTATCCCATTGATATGAGTGTCAGAACAAGAGAGTTTCAGGAGGGGTGGTGTATCACAGTAAAAATGGTTAATCAGGTTGGAGCCACAAAATGACAACTTGAAGGTCATGCCAGTGTGAACAGCTGCATTACTAAATCCACCTAAGAATGCAGTAAACACAAGCAAAAGGCAAATTCTTTCAGACATGATAACAGAATACAAGAGTGGGTAACAGATGGCAACATAACGATCATATGCCATCATTGCTAAGAGGAAACACTCAATTCCCACAAATGAGCCAAAGAAGTAAAACTGAGCAGCACAACCATTGAAGGAGATGGTCTTCTTCTCATCAAAGAGGTTTACAAGCATCCTGGGCGTGATTGAAGAGGAATAAGATGAGTCCACAATGGACAGGTTGCTGAGAAAGAAATACATGGGGGTATGGAGTCTAGGCTCAATCTTGATAAGCAGGATCATCCCCAAATTGCCCACCATGGTGGCTATGTAGATGATAAGAAATACCACAAAGAGAATCAGTTGCAGTTTGGGATTGTCTGAGAGTCCTAGCAAGATAAATTCACTCACCTCTGTTTGATTCCACACCTTGATTTCACCCATGTATCTGCTTATTCAGGTTGAGCTAAGAGAGAGGCCATACC
Organism: Macrotis lagotis; assembly: GCF_037893015.1. Lineage (NCBI taxonomy): Eukaryota > Metazoa > Chordata > Mammalia > Peramelemorphia > Peramelidae > Macrotis > Macrotis lagotis. The sequence goes on along the minus strand of NC_133660.1, from coordinate 295,857,804 downwards.
GTATCACTGGTTAGGATAAATAAATGTGTTATGTACTTGCGTACTGATAGCCTAGGCCAAAGATCTGTATTCTATTTCTCAATTTTACTAAATCTCTGTGTAACTTTGAGTAAGTCCCTTTCCTTCTCTTGTTCTCAGTTTATTCTTCTGCACATTTTGTGATTTTCAGTTTGAATGAACTTTGAAATTAGAAGGGTTCTTAGGAAAAAAATATCGTAATAAATTATAGCATTACACAGTCTTAAAACTGGAAGGAACTTTAGAGGAATGTGAAGCTCAACCCATTATTTAAAAAGTTGAATCTCAGGGTACTATGTGGCCCAGGAGTAAGGTCATATAGTAAATGGTTTAACTGTACATCAAACTAACATTTCCTGACCCTCTACACCCATTGGACTTTTCACTGCAACAATAATCTTTAACATTTTGTGTTCTGTTATCTAATCTATGTCTCTAGTCCTACAATTTCTTTATGGTTCCACTCATACTCACAACTGTCCATAATGAAATTATTCAACAATCATCAATTTATAACTGACTTAATAGACCCTAGGAGAGATACACTTTTTTATTTAGATCATTTGCTTTAGGAATATAAGGCAAAACACATATAACATTACTGAAGAATATTTTATGATAAATGCAATGAAAAGGTAAAATCAAGACTCAGAAAAATTCTGAGGAGAAAACTCATTATGTATAAGACACTGACCTTGGCCTTGGTATGAAGATAAGGACAAAGCAATTTGTATATTTGTGCACCTTATGTCAGATAGAATAGAAAATATACAAAGAAATGTACAAACTAATTTGAGGAAAAAGTATTCAGTCACAGGGACCAGTGAAGGCTTCCCTGATGATATGTTATTTAAGTTAAATATTGATGAAAAGTAAAGATTCTTAAAGGAAGAATTAAAAAGGGCGTATATTGTAAATACACTTAAATAGTGGAAAAAGGTGGAATGCAAGATGTTGATATCAGACAGCAGAAAAAAATTCCACTTTGAGTGAGGATGTGAAGTGAGGAAAGAAAAGGACATGAAATGATATTGGAAAAGTGAATGGGAGTTAGATTGCAAAAGACCAAATTGTCAGTCTGAGAAGTACATAGTTTACTACAGAATTGATTGTGAGGCACTAAACATTACATATAGATAGATAGATAGATAGATAGATAGATAGATAGATAGATAGATAGATATAGATATAGATATGAAATAATGGGATCAGAAGCCAAAATGGCAGAGTAAAGGCATGAACTCACCTGAGCTTTCCCCAAAATAACTCTAAATACCCTTAAATAATTATTCTAATCAAATTCCAGAGTGGTAGAACCCACAAGTCAACTTGAAAGATCCAGGGGAAGGGTCTGCTGCAACATGGTGAGAGAGGAGCTTTGAGCAGTATAAGTTGTGCCAAAGGGAAGCAGCCTCAGCTGTCCAGGAACAGGGAGCTATGTAACTGGGTCAGTAGCAGTGGTGGTGAATTCCAGACTTCTCAGTCAAGAGATTGGCAAGGATAGCTTGAAAGGTCAGCAGGAAAAGTCTATGACACTAGGCCTCAAAATTGCAGACCAGACCCCAGCAGATCAGAAGCTGTCCTTGGGAGCAACTGTACCACCAGCAGCTTCCACTTCCCAGAATCTCAGTGCCTGGATGGTAAGGGAGTTGAAAGGAAATAACAGGATTTTCTTTGCTCTTACTGAGGCAGAACTCTTTTTCCTTTTCCCATACTCATATCTGGGTCTCAGTATGGGGCCCCAGTCCCAGGAAAAGGAGCAGAAGCACAACAGACTTTATGGTCATAACAGAGTAAGGATCTTCCTCACAGTTCCAGGTCAGGGAAGGGCTGCTTGTGGTCATCCACAAACCAGAGCACAGGCAAAGAGTGTAGTCAGAGCTCATAAGGCATTAGAAGAATTGAAAACTTGCACATCCCTAGAAATATTTCTGAAAATACATGCAAAGATCCTTACAAACTTTGACAGTGCACCCTGCACCCCAAAAGCAGAGCTCTACATCAAAAAAGAGTTATAATCAAGTCACAGACAGGGGAAATGAGCAAATGAAGAAAAAATATGACTTTAGACAATTACTATGGTCATATGGAAGATCAGAAGAAGATAACATCAAAACTTCTATATCCATGGTTTCCAAGAAAAAATATGAATTGTCTCAAGCTATGGAAGAGCTAAAAATAATTTTGAGAATCAATTAAAAGAGATAGAGGGAAAATTGGGAAGAGAAATGAGATAGATGTGGAAAAATAATAAAAACCAAGTTAGCAGCATGGTGAAGGAGATATTAAAAATATTGAATAAACTAACATCTTAAAACAAGACTTGACCAAATGGAAAAAGAGGTCTAAAAAGTCCATGAGGAGAAGAATATCTTAAAAAGCAGAATTAGTCAAATGGAAAAGGAAATGCAAAATCTCAATGAAGAAAATTATTCTTTAAAATATAGAATGGAGTAAAAGGAAGTTGATGACTTTGTGAGAAATAAAAATAAATAAAACAAAACCAAAAGAATGAAAAACTAGAAGAAATTTTGAAATAGCTCATTGGAAAAACAACTGACCTAGAAAACAGATCCAGCAGAAATAATTTAAAAATATTAGACTACCTGAAATCCATGACCAAAAAAAGAACCAGATGACATTTTTTCAAAAAAATGTCAAGGAAAGTTGCCCTGATATTCTAGAAGCAGAGGGTAAAATAGAAACTGAATATATTGATCATATCCTGAAAGAGAACTCAAAATGAAAAATGTCAGGGATATTATAGCCAAATTTCAGAGCTCTTAAATTGAAGAGAACATATTGCAAACAGCCAAAAAGAAGCAATTCAATTATCGTGGAACCACAATCAGGATAACTCAAGATTTAGTAGTTTATGCATTAAGGGTTTATAGGACTTGTAATATGATACAGTAGAAGACAAAAGAGTTTGGAAGACAACCAAGAATCAATTATCCACTAAAACTGAACATACACTTTCATGGAAAAAAGATGGATATTTAATGAAATAGGGAACTTCCAAACATTCCTGATGAAACAACCAGAGATGAAAAAAAAATTTGATCTTCATATACAAGATTCAAATCCATCATATAAAGGTAAATAGGAAAGGCAAATTATAAGGGACTTAATGATGTTGAATGATGCTTATATTCCTGCAAAGGACAGAGTTGTGACAACTCAAATGAACTTTCTCTTTAAGTCAGTTAGATGAAGCATATATAGACAAGGCAAAGGTTGAATATGAAGGGATAATAGATTAAATCGTTAATGAGTGAGAGAAGAATGATGCATCCAAAGAAAGGGAAAGAGGGAGTTATAATGGGATAAGTTATTTCATTTAAAAGAAGTAAGAAAAACTTTTTCAAGGGAGAAGAAGAGATGAGGATTAGAGAGGAAATGAGTGAGTCTTACTTGCTTCAAAACTGGCTCAGAGAGGTAATAATATACACACTCAATTGGGCATAGAAATCTTACCCTAAAGGAAAGTAGGAGAGGAAAGGGATGGGAGAAAGGTGGTAGGGTCAGGTGATAGAAAGAAGGTAAGATTGTTGGAGGGGGTTATCAGACACAAAACACTTTTGAGGTGGGGAACAAGGTGAAAAGGAGAGAAAGAATAGAATAAATGGGGATGGAGAAAGAGGCTGGAGGGAAATACAATTAGCAGTAGGAACTGTGGGGGAAAATATTGAAATAATTTTCTCTGATAAAGATCTCATTTCTCAAACTTAGAAAATTGAGTCAAATTTATAAAAAAAAATAAGAGCCATTTCCCAGTTCATAAATGATCAGGTGATATGAATATTTTTCAGATGAGTTATCAATGGTATCTTTTTAAATCATTTTTTAAAATGACCTTACTCACTATTAACAGAAGAAATGCTGGTTGGAACAATACTGAGATATTCTTATATTGAATTGTCTAATAGGACAGAAATAGAAAATGACAAATGTTTCAGGGGGTGGAGAAAAAATGAGACATTAATGCACTGTTGGAGGAATTTTGAAATAATTCAACAATTCTGTAGATCAATTTAAAACTCTTCACAAAGGGCTATTACCCTCTGACCTAGCAACACCATTACCAGGTCTTTATTCCAGAAGAGATGAAAAATAGAAAGGAAAAGGATCTATTTGCATAAACATATTTATAATAGCTCTTTTCTGGTGTCTGGTAACTGGAAACTGAAGGAATGCTCATCAGTTGAGAAATGGTTGAACCAAATGTGGTATGTGATCAAGATGAAATGCTATTCTGTTAAAATCAATGATGAATAGGATGCTCTTAGTAAAAAAAAATTGCATGAGCAGATGCAATGGGAAATGTATTATATACAAAGTAATAGCAATGTTGACAGATGATCAGTTGTGATTGATCTATCTTTTCTCAGCAATGCTATGACTCAAGAAAACTCTGAAGCAATTATGATAAAAAAATACTATGTGTCCTTAAGACAGGACTAATGATGTATGAATACAGATTGAAGCATACTTTATTTTACTTTATTTTTCTTGATGACTCTTTTCTGGGAGGGATGGAGTTATATATACTTTTATATGACTAATGTGGTAAACCTTTTCATAACTGCCCAGTTTTAAACTACATAAAATAATTATCTTTCTCAATTAGGGGAACTACGGTAGGAGAAAGAGAATGAATTCACAACTCAAGGCATTAAAAGTGAATGCCAAAACCTGTTTTTCCAAGTAACCAGAGAAAAATAAAATTAAATATAAAAAATCTAGTTGTGGGACTTCATCATCAGATCATTGACTTAGCATATTTATTTCAGAAACTAAAGATTATTGATAGGGAAAGGAAGGTAGAGGGAAAATATATATATGAAATAAAATAGAATGGCATCTGATTGTTCATAAAGTTCTGAACTATAATGGTGACTAATGAGTGTTCAGGAAGGCTGGTAAGACAATTTTATGATTGTCAAATGATTAGATATTGAAGCTGTGAGGGAAAGGACAGTCAGGAGGATGAATCTGAATTTATAAACCTAGATGACTGGGAAGATAATGGTGCTGAAAACAGAATTAGAGAAGATTCAAAAAGAGTATCACTTGGGAAGGTGATAAATTTTATTTTATACCTGTTTGAATATTTGTTGCTGAAAAATTATTAAGGTAAAGCTATTCATTTGGGATAAGAACAAACCATTTGATAAAAACTTGGGGTATAATCTATTGGAAAACAGAAAAGTAGATATAAACTAACTGTAACACATTATACCTACATAAGGGTACAAAATTTAGACATAAAGGTTGATACCATAGCATATAGGAGCAAAGAATAGTTTACTTGTAAGATCTAGGGAGAAGGGGAGAACTGATGACAAAAGAACAAAAATATGAAATTCAAAATGAGTATTTTTGATTACTTTAAATGAAAAAGGGTTTGCACAAACATAGCCAAATGCAACCAAGATTGGAAGGAAAGCAGAAAGCTTTCACAACAAATATTCCTTATAAAATCCTTATTTTTTAATCATATATGGAAGGATATATGTATCTTGTGTAGGGATTATCCCTCCATTTTTAGCTTTTTTAAAATGTGTTATCGACTCCCATTATTTTGAGAGCTCCTTGAGGTAAGAAACTATTAGATGGTCATTTTTTAATATTTCCAGTATTTAGTGGTTAATGAATGCTTATGGACTCTGAATCTGCTAAGTACATAACATAAGTGTATTTGTATATGTAGCATTAGTTGACACAATAGATTAGTTCCATGATCTGATGAAAAAGAATGCAATTGCCTGAGTTCATGGAAATTCTGCTGTTGGGATAATGGTTATTGAACATATAAATAGTTACCATTTATTGCCCAGGTAAGATAGAGGCTACTGTCTCTCTTTCTAAACACAAACTTGAAGGTTGCCTAATTCAAAGAAAAATCACTCTCTCTTGGCACTCAGAGGTATCCCACACTCTCAAGTCTCACAGAAATTAAAAAAAAATAAGATCCCAATGATATTCATTAGAAATAAGGTTAAATCATTCAGATAATATCTTTAACAGAATAAAATACTATATTTGAATACAGGTAACAATTGAACCCAGCTAAAGTAAGCGATACAGATGACCAGTATTACCCTATTACTCACGTGTCTGATTTTTTTTCCCTTACCATTCAAGTTACTTTATTGTGCTTGTTATAACAATAGCAACCAAAATAAGGAACTAATAACAAACCCACAACTTATGCATTGCTATTTATTCCTTTAGCTTTCACCACTCTTGCCTCCCTGTGGCTGTGGTTTTGAAGAAGAGCTTCTTCTAATGCTTATGGTGCTTCGGTGTGGAATGTATTGCCATGTCCCTTCTCCTGGTTTAGTTCTTCTTGTCCTGTTTTACCCAGGAGCTTCTTATTTGGCTCCCTCTTTACCAAAAATCTAACTATTCTTTGCCATGGGGATAAGAGAGAAGCACCAAATCCCAAAGATCTAGAGAGATCCCTGGGATTCTTGCCCTTTCTATAGGCATTCCTGGAAAATGTCACATGTAGCTTTGAGAATGGAATTGAAACTTTGATCCCAGAGCTAACTAAATTAAATCTCAAACAAATGAAATCTGCCTATGTTTATTAATACTATAGGGCAAATTTAAAAAAAAATACTCAACCCCCAGAAAAGAATCCCCAAAGAAAAAAAAAGTCACAGTTAAAATACAGAATCAAATGGAATAGTAGATAGAGAATTGAGTCAGGAACTAGTTCTGTGACCTAGAGTAAGTCATTTAATCTCAATCTGCCTCATTTTCCTTATGTGAAAAATGGGGGTGATGACAAAAGCTCCTGAGGTGGTTGGAAGAATTGAATAAGATCATATCTATAAAGTATTTAGAACAGTAACTGGAAAACATTAAGAACCTTATAAATTCAAGTTTATCTTAATCATCTCCCACATCAATGACTGGATACTATAAACATGCAAAAAGAAGCAGTTCAGTTATCAAGGACCTACAATCAGAATGGTATAAAATAAAGCACCTTTAATTAAAAGTGAGAGATCTTATAATATGATATATCAGCAAAAATAGTAAAAATAAAGTAGAATGAAAAGGAAAAGAGATAAAATTGAAGAGACTTTTAATGGTATCTGAGAGAAATGACTAAACAAGATGTGATACAAAAGGAATCAAAAATAAAACATATCCAAAGAGATGATTCCAAAGAAGCTTGGATAGGATGGATTGATGTAGTTAAGTGAACAGAACTGAGAGAATAATTTCTACAAGGTAACAAAAAGAATTTGAAAACTCTGATTAATACAATGGCCAACCATGCCTTCAAGGTAGCAGATATGAAGAAATTATCTGCCTCCTGATCAAAAGCTTCAGAGGAATAGATTTTTGTACATGATCACCTTGGGTATTTGTCTTTCATGATTGACTATACTTTCTCTAAGTTTTTAGTGTAATAGGTAGATTAAAGGAATTCTTAACAATAATTTTTAAAAAAGCCTGATGTAACATTTTTCTAAATGCACAGAAGAGAACAGAGTGAAGTTTAGAAGAAACACACAGTTAAGAAAGGAAGTTTTGAAAGTAATATGTAGACAAAAACAAATAGTATAAAATGAACATTTTTTCTTATAAAGTAATCCTTTTGCATTCTGCTTTGTGCATGTGGAAATGTTCTCTTTGGTGTGCTTCAGGTCATGATAAAAATATTAACAAAGGTATATCAATTTTTTATTTTTCTCTTCTATAGAAGACAATCAGAGAGAAAAGACACTTGGAAAATACTTCTGTAAAAAAAAACAAACAAAAAACCACAGCCAGAACTCTAGAGAAGAAAACACAGCCACAGAACCCAAAGAACATTGAAAAGACTAATAAAATGATGGAAGGAAAGTATAAGTAGTAATATCAGAAATTATTTCAAGATATCATTTGTGGGAAAGAAAAATTGTGCATTTAGAAAATAGTTTGGAACATGCTAATGTAAAAGTGAGCAACCTAAAAAATAGAGAAAACGGGACTCAAGAATTCAGTAATACAATGGGGAAATTAGTAGTGGACTTGTGAGAAGGCAGGGGCATTAATGTGCTTTTATTGGAGCTTTTCTAGATGGAAGGCCTTGATGGATACTTGTTAAAATGCTGGAGAAATATATTGAATCCAATTTTAATGTCTCTCCAAATTAAGAATTTTTGGTCTTTTATTCCTTCCAATTTCAAAATTTGATGTCCTAGGGTTCTTCTTGGCTCTGACATTCTGTTAATATCCCTTTCCATGATCAGTATTTTCTATCTAAGATCATAACTTTCTTCATTACTCTATTGTTCATGTTTACATAATATTCAATAATAGTCACAGAGATCAGAATCTTTACCTCTGTCCATTTCTATAAAATCAACATATTATCTAGAAAATCAACATTCACTCACCATTGACTCAAGCAGATTTACATGGGAAAATAGTAAAATGAAACAAGGATCATGTCTGGAGGATTTATAAAACAAGCATGTCATTAATTTCCCTATGTCTTTGGACAGAGGTTTTCCAAGAATCCACCAATTGTAATAAAGGAATAATCAATTGGAAAATTGGTCCCATTAGATTGTGACTTATGGGGATTTTTTCCCCTTCAAATAAACCCAGAAGGAACAATTTAAAGTTTTTCATTGAGTATAAAATTTGAAATTAAATATTCATCTATAGAATTTTGTTTTTTCTTTATTTTGTCTATTTAGTTTGTTTCTTATTTTTTAACCACATAACAGATTTAATGTAGCACCATTAATGAATGATTTTTTCAAAATGATACTATGGGATAACAACCAAAAATCTTAATACATTAAATAAGAGATGAGAAACTGAGATTCACAGAAATCAAATAATTTCTTTGGGATTACATTCAATAATGGATGGATGCCTATGATCGGTAGAAAAGGAGTCAAATTTCCTTCACATAACATTCCTGTTCCAGTTGTTCCAGAAATAATCACTTCTAATAGTCTGTGATGTGAGGAAAATGTTTGCATAACTAGATCTCATTATATCCCTTAATATTTAAATGCATTGATATAATAGATTTCAAATGACATCCCATCACTTAACTTTTTTTTTTTTAGTTTTTGCATGGCAATGGGGGTTAAGTGGATTGCCCATGGTCACACAGCTGGGTAATTATTAAGTGACTGAGGTTGGATTTAAACCCAGGTACTCCTGACTCCAGGGCCAATACTCTATCCACTGCACCAGCTAGCTGCCCCCCATCAGTTACTTTCAATCTTCAGTTTTCAATTGAATTCAAAATAAATGCTTTATTAGCTAAAATGTCTCTGCAGTTCCAGTAACTATCACTATTGGACAGTATGATGTCTTTTTTTCTTTCTTTCTTTTTTTTTTTTTTTAGTTTTTGCAAGGCAGTGGGGTTAAGTGGCTTGCCCAAGGCCACACAACTAGGTCATTATTAAGTGTCTGAGGCCCAATTTGAACTCAGGTACTCCTGACTCCTGGGAGGATGCTCTATCCACTGCACCACCTAGCCACCCCAACAGTATCATATTTTAATGGAAATAAGACACTGAGTTTCAAAAAGCCTAATGTCAATTCCTAGATATGCATTGGCTGAGTATCCATCAGTCAATCAAAAAGCAATTTCTATTTGCTTGTCATTTGCCAGGCACAAGGGATGTAAGACAGGAAGGAAAGTTTAACTTTTAAAAGATTGTGCCACTGGTCACAAGTCACAACTTTGTCTTGAACTTTTATGACATGTATTATACAGTTAGGGGGGAAAAACTGTTGTTAAATTAATTTTTTTCATTTTAGCCAAGAATATAAAGAAGAAACTGTTTTGGAATAAATGGAAGTGTTGAGTTAAAAGAGGCCCTTTGCAAAGTTTTCATTCTTCAATAAAATATTGTTAATTAAAAAAATAGTCACTTTTGGTTCACCAATGGAAGCAATGACTTTTTGATCAGAATGTTTAAATGTTCTCCTTTAAAAAACATATCAAGTGAAAGTCACTGACTACATGCCCTAAAGAACTATACTGCCCATGACTAGATAGCCAGGTAAAGCACCAGGCACGGATTTTAAGGTTTGTCGTCCCTGTGTATTCTATTATTCTGAACACACTTTGCTCCTCAAACATTGTTTCCTATTTCTAGGAGCTATTTATCCCTAATATCAACATTGGGAGTACCATCCAAGATTTTTTAAATACTCCAGATATAACTGTCAAATTTAAGTAGCTCTTTGACTGAGATGCCACCCTCAGAACACTAGAATTATTAAAAATATAAAATGTCAGGGTTCTCTAGATCTTTTAAGGTAACAGCTAGAGAGTTATACACTTTTCAAATACTAGTAACAATTATTGTTGAGCTCCCCCATCCCTGACAACAAACTTAAATTTCCCTCTTTTCAATTGTTCCTACTTCTCTCCCCTGGTACAGAGCATATCTAAATCTTAGATCAAGACAAGAAATTCAGATATTTAAAGTCAGTGATCATGACTCTCCTCTCCAAAACCTCATCATCAAATTTTCTCTTCTCTAGCTTAAACACTCATGTTCCTTCAACTGAAATATAAAACCATGAAAAAAATCAAATATAAAGATAATATGATATTTTAATATGAGGAACTAAAGGTTTCATATTTTTAAAATGCTGAACTAGTTTAACAAAATTATAGAAATGATTAAATATTCACTTCATGAAGATAAGGTTATAAAGGAAAAAATGTTTCAGTCAAATTACAATTTCGCTTTATTAAATTTTGTTTTTATTATTTTTCTCCCACTCATTGGGAAATAAAAGAAAGAATTAAAAAAAACACTTATAACAAATGTTCATCATCAAGTAAATAAATGTCCACATAAGCCACATCAAAAATGATTTCATATCTAGCAACATGAATGAAGTTTTGAAAAACTAATGTCAAAAATTGCAGCCGCAAATACATATAGTTCCAGAAACTGAGTGCACTTCAAACATACATTCTTTGTAATATATGATGAGATCTTCTATGTCATGATGAATAAAAAATTATAATCATTATTAATAGCAATGAAAATTATTTTATTGAAAATATGTGTTTCAGATACTATTAGCCCCAGGAGTCATGAGTTCTCCTTAATACTCCTTTGAGAAGGTTAGGCTAAATTTTTTTCATGATACTTACAAAATTCATCGTAGTATTTTCATGGAAGACTTTCGCTGGAATATTTTCTTCAAGGCCTCAATAACATCCTTGTTTCTGAGACTATAGATCAAGGGATTTAGCATGGGACTCACAAAAGTATAAAAGACGGCAATCGTTTTGGATTCCTCCACAGACTGCTCAGAAGGGGGTCGTAAGTACATGCAGAAGAGGGTCCCGTAGAACAAAATGACAGAGGTTAGGTGGGACCCACAGGTAGAGAAGGCCTTGCGTCTGCCTTCAGCAGATCGGATTCTCAAAATGGCAGCAAAGATGAAAACATAAGAACAGAGAATGGTGAAGAGGGAGCTTAGGAGAGTAAAGCCAGCCACGATGAACATGGCCATTTTTTTGACATAGACATCAGAGCAGGCCAATAACAGGAGAGGAGGGTCGGCACAATAGAAGTGGTTAATTGCATTGGGTCCACAGAAGGATAAGTGGAAGGTCAATAGGGCCTGGGAAAGGCCATTCAGGAAGCCATAGACATAGGGAAAAATGACCAGGCAGAGGCAGACATTCTGGTTCATTTTGGTGGTGTAATGCAGAGGGCTGCTGATGGCTACATAGCGATCAATGGCCATTGAAGCAAGGATATAAAACTCTGTGATCACCAGAGCAATGAAGGAAAGACATTGGGTGAAACATCCAGCATAGGAGATGACCTTTCTCTCTGAGAGGAAATGGACTAACATCTGAGGGGTGATGTTGGAGGAGTAGCATAAATCGACAAAAGAGAGATGGCTGAGGAAAAAGTACATGGGGGTGTGGAGTCTTGGACTCCTATGAATCAGCATGATCATGCCCAGATTCCCCACCAGGGTGATGATGTAGATCACTAGGAAGATTATGAAAAGAATCTTCTGCAATTCTGGATCCTCCGTTAGTCCCAGGAGGATGAACTCAGTTACCTCAGTGTGATTTGAAGGAGACATTTTCTCTTGTCCTATCAATTAAGAGATGTACACATCAACATTTTGAGAAGGACTTGTGATAATATGAAAAGTAGTACTTATTTCACTTTAGGATGTTCTCTCAGTATTAGTATTTGCATACAACTTTTTAGGTTCTTTTCCTTTTTTTTCTTTTCCTTCTTTCCCTCTCATTCTGTCTCCCTCTCTCCCTCCTTCTTCCCCCTCTAACCTACACACACAAACATAAACAAGACTTGTCACATAAAGGATACTATCCATTTATGTGTGTTTACAAGCTACATTTATCCTACCATTCTGAAAGGCATTATGAAAAATCAATTTTTAAGTTTACATGAGAATAGAAAATGTGATTATACAAGAGGAATATTTTATGAAATCTAAATAAAAACTAACTAGGCAGCTAGACGGCATAGTGGATGTTTTTCTACTACCTCCCACATCCCTAATCTTTGTGACCTTGACCATGTTTCTCAGAATCAGTTTCTGTATCTGAAAATTGGAGCGATGAAAAGCATTACCTTGAAGGGCTGTCATGAAGTTTAAAAGAATAATTATATATAAATTTTTAAATGTTTTCTTCCTAAAATAATAAACAAATGCTAACTGATATCATCATCATCATCATCATCATCTTCATCATTAATCACATTGCAATTGGAACTCATTTTTGTGAGGAAAAATATTAATTAAGGTATGCAATTATGAGAGATTTTTAATAAAGTTACCCACCTTTGAACCTATCAAGTCATGACTTTAATTCCTCTTCCATCAAATAAATGGTTGTTTTTGATTACTTTTTCTTGTCTTTTCATGTCATCTATAAAATCAGGGATGCTAAGTTCTACACTAGATAGATCATTAGACTTAAAATCATGAATTCATGAACTCACACTTACTGGCTGGGTGGCTCTTGGTAAATTACTTCATCTTGTTCGGCTCAGTTTCTATATTTGTAAAATGATCTGGAGAAGGAAATGGCAAACTGCTTCAGTACCTTTGTCAAGAAAACTCTAAATGTATTCATGAAGAGTTTAATATGACTGAAAAATGAACAACAATATAAAATCATGGTGTTCTCAAAGAAGCTCTCAGAGGTCCTTTCTTCCTTTGATATCCTTTATTTTTTTCCCCTAAATCTTCTTTCAGCTTAATAATCTAGGAACTTAATAATCCAAAGGAAAATGAAAAATATTGGAATAGCAAGTTGTCTTAGATATTTAAGAACTTGAAATGTTTCAGATAGGATAAGTGGAAGGTTAATAGGGCCTGGGAAAGGCCATTCAGGAAGCCATAGACATAGGGAAAAATGACCAGGCAGAGGCAGACATTCTGGTTCATTTTGGTGGTGTAATGCAGAGGGCTGCTCATGGCTACATAGCGATCAATGGCCATTGAAGCAAGGATTTAAAACTCTGTGATCACCAGAGCAATGAAGGAAAGACACTGGGTGAAACATCCAGCATAGGAGATGACCTTTCTCTCTGAGAGGAAATGGACTAACATCTGAGGGGTGATGTTGGAGGAGTAGCATAAATAGACAAAAGAGAGATAACTGAGGAGCCATAGAGTTCACACTTTTTTGCAGTTCTGTTATTCAATGGGCCCTTTCAGCTCTACATACCTTTCTTATGCATGCTTGTTTTTTGCATTCAATTATTTATTTATCAAAGTATTCTGGCATGATTAGAAGTTTTTGCTACAACTACTTAGGTCTCTCAAACTGATGATCAAAAGACAGAGCTTACTTAAGTAGTGATCAAGACTGGAATGAAATGACATATGTTGACATTTTTATATTGTGCCAAGTAAAACCTTAAATATAAATATTATATAGACATGCAGAAATGGGAGCAATTTTCCAATTTGTATACATATTAGTCTTTTCACATTGATAAGATAATGTATGGGTAATAAAACCTCAAACAAGGTATAAAAACCAAAAATAAACAAAAATAAAAACAACAAAAATATTGCCTACCTGTCATAGTGGTGGGGCCTCTGAATAGGAACTCATTGTTTATTTCAGAAGAAGGGCATGGTCTGAGTTACTATCCTTCCATATATCTTCTTGTACTGGGTTTGAACAAATGATCTCTCAGAAACCTTTCCCTTTTAAGACTATGATCCAAAATGGTAAAGTAATGGATTTGAATCAAAATATATTTCTTGGGTGTTTTCTCTGAAGCATGACACAGACCCACTCCCAGGAAGTCATAACAATTTTCATTCATTCATCCAATATCCTTAGGGACCCATATCAATTAGAGGAGTTTTTGAGCTTGATTCTCCTAATTATTCATGCTCCCATGTGACTTAGTGGTACCTTTCTTTGCCTCATAAATGTGTGACTGAAGGCTTGCGTGGGCATTTACTAAAATTTAACTATTGGAAAGCAACTGGTCACTTGATACATTTATAAAGAATCTTTTAGTCATAAAAGGCCAGTAGTGGACAGAGTGTAAAATTTTGGAGTCAGGAAAACCTGAATTCAAGTATAAATTTCAGACTGTTCCTAGAGGTGTGACCCTGGCCAAAACACTTGACTTCCCTCATTCCCAGGTTGTTCACTATAAAATAGGGATAATAGCATCTGCCTGACATGGTTGTTGAGAAGATCAATTGGGAATTCAATATGTGAGGTGTCTTTAAAATCTTTCAGGTTCTATATAATTATATTTTTATCCAAAATACTAAATAGGTTATGTATAGTTCTATGTTTAAATTTTTTTACTTCAGATTTTCTTATAGTGAGGAAAAGACATATAGTTGATTGTAGAAAGTGAGCAAGGAATGCATTCGCAACAATTGCAATTAATTTTAGCAAGCATTTCAAGCACTTAATAATAGAGAATTCCGCACTTGAAACTTAAGCTCAGAGTTTATGATGAGAGAATATTCAAAGCTCCCACTCTTCCTTCTCCTCCTCCTATTCCTATTACTGCTTCTATTGCTGCTTCTACTGCTGATCCTGCTACTACTATAGAGGTAGAGATATTAGTTCATTTAAATTGCAGATGACTCAAGTAAGACTAGGGAAGGAAAACTAACCCATTGATGAAAAACAATTTTTAAATTAATAATAATAACAAAAGAGCCAGCATTTCAGCATTTGCATAGCACTTCAGAGTTTACTAAGATGGAGAAGTGGATTGGAGTCAAGAGGACCAGAGTTTAAATATGGTCTCAGACACTTACTAGCTGTGATTTTGGGCAAGTCATCAAACCCTGTTTGCCTTAGTTTCCTCATTTGTGAAATCAGAAGACAAATCATTCTAGTATCCTCACCAAGAAAACTCTTTTTATTTTAGGTTTTTGCAAGGAAAATGGGGTTAAATGGCTTGTCCAAGGCCCTGCAGCTAGATAATTATGAAGTGTCTGACACCGGATTCGAACCCAGGTACTCCTGACTCCAGGACTGGTGCTCTATCCACTGAATCACCAAGAAAACTCTTAATAAGGTCATGAAGAGTTGAATGTAACTGAAACAAGAAAATAAACAAGGCTTTCCTAATTCCAGATCCACCTCTTTATCCACTGAATCATCTAAGTGCTTTTCTATTTGAATTTTGAAATGTTTTCTTATTTTAAAAATTATTGTATTATGCTCTTTCTTATTATAAAAAAAGTTGTTTTTTACCTCAAATCTAAATTTTCCTCTTTATTACTACTGCTCCTTGCTCCTAGTTCTGTCTTCTGAGGACAAGTAACATGTTTAATCGGTGGCTAGCATGTCATGAAAACCTTTAAAAATATTTGAAAGCAGTAATCATGAGAATTCAATGCAAAAAAAAAACAGGCTAAAAAATCAATATGTTCAAGGTATTAAACTAAGCTAGGTATTCAAAAACCTAAACAAATAAAGTAGTCTCTCTACTCAACAATCTTATATTTTACTTGGAAATATAACAGGTCTTGTTACATAAAATTCTCTCTTTTTTAGACAAGATTGCCAAACTGGTAGGTAAATATAATGATGAGGCTTTAGTTTGCATAAATTTAGGCAAAGCTCTTTAGAAATATCCTCCTGTATTATTCTTGTGGAGTACAGAGTTGTGAGTTCTAGATGATAGTACAATTCCATGGGTTCAGATTGCAGCTAAATAGCTAAGTATCTCCATTGTAAGAGTTTTCTAGTGGAGCATTCCAAGGATCAGAGCTTGTTCCCAGGTTATTTAACATGCTTATCAATGAATTGAATAGAGGTAGGGTTGTTTGTTCATTTAAACCCATTTAAATTGCAAATGACATGAATAGGGAAGGAAAACTAACTCACTGGATGAAAGACAAAGAAGAGAAACAGACTATTGGACTAAACCTAAGGAGAAGAAATTCAATATGGATGAATGCAAAGACTTGCACATTACAGATATAATAGATAGGGAAAGGAAATAAGATAACAATTGTAAAAATAAAAACCCATGGTTTTCAAAGTCTGTAAGTTTGTGAGGGGTCAGTAGTTAAAGAACAAATTTTAAAAAATCATTTTGGGCCAGAAAGATCTTAGAAATAAAGAGGAGATAGTTCCAGTGTATTCTGACTTAGGTAGCATTGTATTTGGTTTGGGGCACCATAGATTAAGAAGTATAATGGCAAATATTTTGGAGGGTGTCTAAAGGAAGGCAATTAGGATGGCAAAGGGCCTTAAAGAGCAGTACAGAAGGGGAAGGACAGATAATGGATTTGCAAACTCTCTTCAATTGTTTGGGCTATTATGAAAATAAAGTTAAGAGGAGTTCTATCTGGTTCAAGGGGACCAAATTGGGGCAAATAGCAAAAAATTGCAGAGAAAACAATTTAGGCTTGAAATGGAAAGAAGGTAGGGGAAGTGTTTGTTCTTTAAAATTATAGCTAACCAAAAGTGGAATGAACTTCCATGAGAGCTGGGGGTTCTCTCCTTAGATGTCTTCAAGCAGTAATCGGAATTTGGACTCCATGACAATACTGTAAATCAATAGTTTACTGGATCAGTAGACCCAATCTGCATTACTTTTTCCAGTAGCATTCAGAAGCACGGGAGTCACAGAAGAAAAGGCTACACAACCCATGGTTGAAATTGAGCAAAATAAGAAGAGCAAAAAGCCAAGAGAACAGGGGATTTAAAGGGTCAATGTAAACTTAAACTGGTCAGAATATAAGGTCTAAGATAAACACTAAAATGGAAGAGAATCTGAATTGGAGTGAAGATGGACTTGGTGAGCAAGGAGTGGAGAAAGCCGGGGTAAAAATGGTTTAGAGGAGTTTGTAATCATCTGACATGGTTTTGAATTCTGTTGTGACACTCACTACTTGCATTACATGGAGTAAATAACTTTCCCTCTCTTTTCTTCATTTTTTTTTGGCAAATAGAACCACAATACCAAGAAAGACACAACCACTCAAAATATTATAAATCAGTTTATTGAATCATACAAGCACATGACTCCCCAGCCCTTCTGTCCCCTAGGCAAGTATGAAACAATGCTGAGGCAAGTACTTTTGTATAACTTCTTGAAGGGATAGGTATCCTTTGGTGAAATGATGAATGGAATTAAGAGCTGACATTCATACTGTTTCAATGTGGGCAACCCTCTCTGCCTTTAGAGAACAAAAATAATGCTCTCCCTCTTCCACGTATGTGTCATTTGGAATCTCTAGCTGCTTGCTTGTAGTGATTTTAGGTTTAAGTTTCTCATTTGACATATATTTGCTCATTTGATTCTCATCAAAGTCAATTGGGTAAGTGATGTTCAGTGGTGTGTTGGAGTCAGCTCTAATGGAGAGCTTATAAGAACTGACTGTTAAAATATCAATGTGAAGATCTACCTTTTTGGCAATCATCAAGTGCTATGAATAAGGACTTGATTAATTGATTTTTGACTATCTAAGATTTAAGAAAGCGATGGAGAAAATATTAATAAAACATTAAACTTAAAAGTTTATCATTAATAGTTTTTGTTTCTGAAGAGCTCATATTAAACCCTTAATAGCACATTATTATTATTAGTATTCCCATTTTCTAAATGAGGAAACAGAGAAACTATGATTTTTTAAATGTCAGAGACTGGTGAGTTCTAATCTCATTCGTTGGCTACACAAAAAGCAGTAGAGTTGCATAGTAACAAGAGAGAAAGACTTGGTTTTAGGTAAATTTGCAAAAGTTCAAATTCTAATACAGACACTTCCCAACTGTGACCTTGTATAAATCACTTAATCTCTGCCCCAGATTTCTTATCTGTAAATTGGAAATAATAAAATACCTACATCCCAAGGTTGTTCCAAGAAATTAAATATGTCTATGCGTGTTTATGATTGTTATTATTTTATTGCTTTGAAAGCCCTTCTTCAAATTGTGAATAATTATGAAATTTTTAATGAATTGTTTACAGATATCTAGGTATTAGGAACAGGGAATGTTAGGTGTTAGGACCTGTGATATCATTTATATAGTGGACTCTCATATCATGGACATTCTATCAAAGCAGATTGGTACAATCTATAAGTTATAAGATTCAAAAGCTGCATAGACCACCAACATGTACAATGAATCACATAAAATGACACAAGCAGTATATTTCAAAGAGCTGAAACTCATCCCTTCCCAACTCAAAGGCAGAACTCTATTATATCATGAAGCTTCTTATGAAGAGAATTGCCAGAAGAAATATCATTAGCAGCATTAGTACTATTACCATTATCATTACATTATTAACTGAATTCTCATTACCAATCAATATCGCCAATAATAAAAATTTTTCCCAAGGTGATATTATTATATTCTATTGGATTATGTGGCAGGCAATAGGAGAGGTTTCTCATTCTGGCTTGTGTCTGCATTATAAAGACAAGATGAAAATACAATATGATGAAAGGAATACTTACTTGGAAGTGGATAAGAAAATTGACTCTGCTTCTTACTGCTGCTACTTATTTGGTAACTATAAAAAAAAGAATTTAGAAATAGAAATATAGTATATCTATTAAATGGAGAGATGAAAGTCAAGCATTGTTTATTTATTCATGATTCTATCATGCAGCGTGTCTATGTAATACATCCTGCCATTTTCATGAAGAGTTTTCTCTTGAACATTTTTTTCATAGCCTCAATGACATCCTTGTTTCTGAGACTGTAGATCAAGGGATTTAGCATGGGACACACAAAAGTATAAAAGACGGCAATCGTTTTGGATTCCTCCACAGACTGCTCAGAAGGGGGTCGTAAGTACATGCAGAAGAGGGTCCCGTAGAACAAAATGACAGAGGTTAGGTGGGACCCACAGGTAGAGAAGGCCTTGCGTCTGCCTTCAGCAGATCGGATTCTCAAAATGGCAGCAAAGATGAAAACATAAGAACAGAGAATGGTGAAGAGAGAGCTTGAGAGAGTAAAGCCAGCCACGATGAACATGGCCATTTTTTTGACATAGACATCAGAGCAGGCCAATAACAGGAGAGGAGGGTCGGCACAATAGAAGTGGTTAATTGCATTGGGTCCACAGAAGGATAAGTGGAAAGTCAATAGGGCCTGGGAAAGGCCATTCAGGAAGCCATAGACATAGGGAAAAATGACCAGGCAGAGGCAGACATTCTGGTTCATTTTGGTGGTGTAATGCAGAGGGCTGCTGATGGCTACATAGCGATCAATGGCCATTGAAGCTAGGATATAAAACTCTGTGATCACCAGAGCAATGAAGGAAAGACACTGGGTGAAACATCCAGCATAGGAGATGACCTTTTTCTCTGAGAGGAAATGGACTAACATCTGAGGGGTGATGTTGGAGGAGTAACATAAATCGACAAAAGAGAGATGGCTGAGGAAAAAGTACATGGGGGTGTGGAGTCTTGGACTCTTATGAATCAGCATGATCATGCCCAGATTCCCCACCAGGGTGATGATGTAGATCACTAGGAAGACTATAAAAAGAATCTTCTGCAATTGCAGGTCCTCAGTTAGTCCCAGGAGGATGAATTCAGTTACCTCAGTGTGATTTGAAGGAGACATTTTCTCATCTTCTGTCAATTGAGAGATTTACCCTTTAGCAGGCATATGAGAAATGGTTTGATTAATATGAAAGCTAATATATCTGTTTATGATTCTTTACCAATAATCATCAATATTTGTAAATAGATGTTTAATTTCACTCTTTCTTTTATTATCTATTTTGTTTCTTTTTTTCCCCTTCCTCTCCTTTCCTTCTTTTTCTTTCTTTTCTTTTCCTTCTTTCTTTTTCTCTTTGTATGGATTTTTTAAAAAAAAAGGAATGTAAATTGGTATTATAATGTGAAAGTTATAACACAGGCTTGTCAAAATACTATTCTGATTTAATACTGTCTGAGTGGAATTCTATTTTTTAATGAAGAATAAGGAAGCCATCCCTATTCCTTCTGAATTAATGTGACTTCCTTTGTTTCTTGCCATCTTTGAAATCATACTGATAAATCAGATTGCTTATGAAGTCACTTCTAGCTTTAAAATTCTATAATGAAATATTTTTTAACAGTTTCTGTCTTGTTTTATATAGTTCCAAGGTTTTTCCTAAGTGTGATATTATATATCTTAAAGGACTTTCCAATTCTATGATTTTTTTTTTGTTTCTCTAGTTGCATTCTTTTGAGTTAAATTGATCTATTTGTTAAAACTGTGCTGCATGGAGCAAGTGGTAAATATGGAATCTGTGGCTGGCCAGAGTCCTGAAGTTAACCTAAAGTGTCCTCATTAAATTACAACTTAGAGCTATAGTGGAGGATATAGCTGAATACAGTTTTTTAAGGCTGTGAAGGATATGATTCATTGAAAATGAAGTTTATAAAAATGAACTGTGACATTAGGGGAAAAGATGGGTCCATTAATGATTCTCACTCAGTGACATTCTTGAAACATAGCAGTTATTAAATAAATGTATTTCTTTTAATATTTCTTAAATTTCTCAGCATTCCCCTATGTGATGCAAGGTCGATACTTAACCTGGAACTGAATGTTTTGGTCTTAGCATCCTAGCAAATGGAGAATTACCTACCTTTCAAAGTCGGATAGTTTCTGCACACTCAGCTTCCCACATTTATGTTAGACTACTTGGAAAGGCTGGAAGACCATTTCTCAGAGATTCCAACTATGTTGGGTTGGAATATATGTAGCATTGCTAAAATCCCTTTCAGATCTCAGTTTCAAGAATGCTATGACAAAGAAAAAGAGACTTTTATAGCATCATAGCTTTGTTGTGTGTATTCCCTGAAGTATCCTTCAATTGCATTTCCTGGGAATTTAACCCTTACATCATATAATATCTCAAGGGAAATCTAAAATAAAGATACTGATGAGGACTGTATTTTCTCTAATCTTCAACCCTCCTTCTAGTTTTGTTCTTTCTTTTTATTCTCATCATTCAGCAAGATGCCAGTAGTATGGCAATTAATAAATTGATTGTTTACATATTGATTGAGGCATCTGAATCTGGATTTGTTAAAAAGATAAAAGTAATCAATTTTATTTGAGTTGCAAATTATTTCCACTCTTTTTATATTGAACTTCTTCCCTATCCAGCAAACATTTATTTAATTTTGCAAACTCAGTTTACATGTTTTATTATTTGAACAATGCCAATCAACAATTTTAATTATAAAAAACAAAATGTTTTAATTTAAAAAATAATTTTGATTAAATTTATTTTATTTTGCTTCTATCAAGTCCAACCTATATAACTATATGCAATATTTCCCATTCATCATTATCCAATTATTTGCTCAGTTCTTCTCCAGGACCAATCAGCATTGGCATTCATAATAACCACCATTCTCTTCATATTTGCTTTTATGGACAGTCTTTCTATCTGCATTGTTGCTGCTTATAAGATACCCAATTTCCCTCAGCAACTCAGACAAGTAAACCACTTCATTCTGTTTTATTCTTATTTTTTTTTTTTTACTTTTCATGATATAACTCACCTTACACCCCAATGAGGGATGCAAGACCCACAAAGGCCCTTTGGTAGTTGATCTGGCTATAGCTGCCTTTGTTACATGAAGTTTTATTTAGGTGGAGACTTTGCTCAACCTAAGTGAGAGTAAATATTTCCACCACAGGGTAGTCAAAAACACTATTATAATCCTGATATTACTAAGATTTTTCAGAGGGAGTGGCAGATAATATATATTTTATTTGATACTAGCAATCTTTGTTTTCAAAATACCATTTATTTCTCTGAAAAGTTAACCTGGAGCCATGGTAGCCCCAGTATCTGCTTTTTTCCTTAGCATTTCAGCCACCTTAGTGACTACTTGTGATTTAAAAACACCTTGTATCTTGCCAGTTGCTCCATTTGTCTTATATTCTTGTCTTCTTTATTGATTTGGTTTTGAGGAAGGGAGATGCAAATATTTCTGAGCTGGCCATAGTTTAGCTGGAATGTAGAGGAAAAAAATTACCTTCCTCCTCTACAAAATGCTCTTTCCCCTCTTTTTCAGTGATTTCTGTGTAGGAAGAAATCCATTCCTTTCAATTCTGATCTCATATGGCTTTTTCTTGCTCTAAAATATGAAGAAACTTGTAGGGTCTTCAGTGACTTATAACCCCTTTCCAGGTAACCAGATCAAAACATGCAAGAAGACTGGTTACAATAGCATTAATTAATTGATCATAACTTGAATTAATAAATTAGAATTAGAATTAATTAAATAGAACTTGAAGGACCTTAGATGATGATACTGCCTCTCATTTAACACATAAGGAACGGGAGGCCCCAAAAACTTAAGTGACTTGCTCAAGGTCAAACTGTCAGTAAATAATAGAACCTAGATTTGAACCCAACTTCCTTTAAGAACCCAGATTTCTTTTCACTGGATAGTATAAAATAAATCAATATAGAAACAAGCAAACAAATAAATAATGTAGCCACTATTTGAGATACCCTTGGAATGTTATCAAAGAAGTAAATAACAGGATAAACTTAAAGATAAATTTCCTGGGAAGAGGAATTCCTTATTTTTCATCTTGTTTATAGTATTTAATGAAGAATGTTGCATATGTTTGGGAATCAATTGATACTTAGTGAATAATTGTATTAATTTGTTCATTCTTTCTTAAAATTCTTTTGATGACTTAGCTGAAGGTAGAGTGTAAAATATTAATAGAATGTTAAAAAAAACAGCAACATGGTTTATGGGAATGACTTAAAAAATCAACCTGTTACTTCTAAATCAAGAATAGTCATGTAGACTCTGGAGCTTTTCTCACAACCTTCATTAATGGGCAAATTGGTTCTCCAAAACATAGCTACTTATCTCTGCATATTCTAGGGATAGGCCTGAGGGTTTTGACAAGGGTACTGTTTCCAGTAGTACAGTTCAGAAGCCTGCCACCAGTTTCCACTTATGATTATCATTTGATATCACCTGGTCATCCAAACTCTGCTTTTTAGAAATAATCGTTTATTAGTTCGTACATATTATCTCACCCAAAAGTTTATGATACAATCTTCCATGTCTATAGAAAAAGTTAATAGGAAAATAGGCCCAAGATTTTTTACATAAATGGAAAAAGAGTTACTTGTATCCAGAAGTCCTTTTGGTGTAGTCTATAGGATGGAACTTTTAGGTTAATATAGCTTTTATGAGGAACTATTTATCGAACCCAGAATCTTCATTGGTCTCCAGTTGCTCTTGACTTCTAATGCAGGTGGCTGCTTCCTTTCACCATTGTCCTAAGGATGATTTTAGGGATGATACCCATCAAAGGGTCAGGAGATGGAGAGGAGGAAAACAGCCAGAGGATAAAAGTCCTCCTTTCGCCTACCCTACTGATATATTAGAAGCAATTCCTTTTCAGTGGCATCTTTCTTTTCTCTCTGTCATCAGACACTTGAGTCTCTAATTCTAATTTGTTAGATGATTTTATAGTCACCAAAGGGAATGATCCCATTCCTCAGTTAATCCAAAGAAATTTTCTATCAAAACTAAGGGAATATGTAGGACTTGTTCCTAACTGGTGAACAATAAAATGTGCCTTTTTTCCTGATAAATATATTTTGAAATAACATCCTGTCACTTATTTCAAGTGGAATGGGGGATTATTTCTGTTGACCTCTCCATGAAAAGTGAAAAATACAACAAGGAAATTAAGTATGTTCAGGTATAAAATAATTTGACTTCTATAAAGGAAATTAAGTTGCCTAGTAATGCGCTATTCTTATGCCATACTGTGCCTTGGAGTTTTTCTTCTCTTCTCAAAGAGCTTGTCTCCAGAATAAATTTTGTCATTCCCTTCCAAGCAGGACAGGCTTCTGATAAGGGACTGAAAATGGACTGTTGTATGCTATGCAAGGCTCAATAAGCTCAAGCTGTTAATTGGTTATAATAGCTATAGTATTGAAATTTGTTGCCCCTTGTATTCTACGTTCTCAGTTCCAATAGTCAGTCTAGTTTTGATATTCTGTTTTATATCCTGTTCTGTCTCTGGTATGCTAGGTTCTACTTCTAGGTTATAATATCCCTTCCCCTCCAATTGTAAAATGTTCTAAAACAGCACTAAAAAGAAGAAGAAGACATTTGTATGATGACTTTCCTAAAGGAAGCTTTCACCTCTTTGTTCCTCAGACTATAGATCAAGGGGTTCAACATGGGGATCACCACTGTGTAGAATACAGACACCACTTTATCTTGGTCCATTGAATAGCTAGAGCTGGGTCGCAGATACATGAAGAGAATTGTCCCAAAGAAAATGGTGACAGCCATCAGGTGGGAGGCACAAGTGGAGAAGGCTTTGTATCTTCCCTCAGCTGAACGTATCCTCAGAATGGCAATGATGACATATATATAAGAAACAAGGATAGTCAAAAGGCAGCTCAATTCATTGAAACTGGCAAAAGCAAAAATGACTAGCTCATTCACATGAGTATCTGAACAGGAGAGTTTCAAAAGGGGTGGAGTGTCACAGAAGAAATGGTTGATGACATTAGAACTACAGAAGGACAACTTAAAAGTTAACGTTGTGTGTATCGCTGCATTGGCAAAGCCTGCCAGATAAGTCCCTGATACCAGTATAATGTTGAATCTTTGGGACATGGTAGTGGTATACAACAGTGGGATGCAGATTGCCACATAGCGATCATATGCCATCACGGCTAACAGAAAACCCTCAATTCCAGCAAAGGAACCAAAGAAGAAAAATTGAGTGGCACAACCACTCCATGAAATGATTGGCTTTTCTACCCAGAAGTTGATGAGCATATTGGGTGTGATGACTGAGGAATAACAGAAGTCAACAACAGACAAGTTGCCCAGAAAGAAATACATTGGGGTATGTAGCTGTGAATCGAGTCCAATCAACAGAATCATCCCCAGGTTTCCCATCACACTGATCACATAGATAAAAAGGAAGACCCCAAAGAGGATGGGTTGCCATTCTAAATGATCAGTGAATCCTAGGAGAATGAAGTATGTCACTGTGCTATGATTATTCCATATCATTGCCTCAGAAGGATGTCTCCTGCTGAAGAAAGAAAGGAATGAGTCATAATAAGGAACTCAAACAAAGAAGAAGAAATGGGGAGAAAGGATTGCCAGTGTGACAAATTGCATATTGAACTGGGAATTTCAGGAACTGAGTTTCCATTTTCATTCTAACCTATTCTACTGGCATCAGTCTGTCTCTGTAAAATGTAGGGCTTTTGCCTATATAACTCAAACATCTCTTTTCAATCTAATACCTGTAACAATAGGTTAACTACTCTATTACCTCTTATTCAAATAGGAGACAATATCTAAGTTATCCCAGATAAATATGAATGGCATCCTTTTATTCTAGTCTTAAAAGAGGAAAGATGAGTGGCTAGACAAGTTCCATGACAATATGATATATAAAAATACCAACATTTTATGGGCAGTTTTCATTTGTATTATTAAAGATTTTGCATATCTATTGCTCTTAAGGCAGTTTCACCTGGGATTAAGTAAAATTAATATTGTTTTGTTCTATCTGGGTTAGGACTAGATGCGTTTAAGTCAAATTGACACCTTATCCAACTGATAGCCCAATCAAACAACCACTGATATTCAAGGCACTGTCCTAGAAAGACATAATTAGTCAATGCTATAATTAGCATAATTCTTTTAGATTTGAGTTTTTGCTTATTAGATACATTTTTAACAGTTATGTTACTATGGAATAGGAGAGTAGGAAGGGACTTCAGATGCTGTCTAATTTAACGTATGTTTGAATCCCATCTCTTAAAATGCTACACTTAAAAGTTGTGTGACATAGGCAAATAACTTAATTCATTTGTACCTCAATTTCTTCATTTATGAAATGTCAGTAAAATATTGCTCATAATGTTTTTATATGGTTTATATCTGGTTTTTTGGGGTTTTTTTGTTTCTATGTTTTTTTAGGTATTTGCAAGGCAATGGGGTTAAGTGGCTTACCCAAGGCCACACGGCTCAGTAATTACCAAGTGTCTGAGACCAGATTGGAACTCAGGTACTCCTGACTCCAGGGTCAGTGCTCTATCCACTGCACCACCTAACTGCCCTGTGAAGTCTGTAAAATATTTTAAAACCTTAAAGTAATTTTCAAATGATGGGTGTTGTTCATTTTAACAGATGAGGAAATTGAAGAGGAAGTGACTAATATAAGACCACTCAAGACAAGAGATGAGAGCTTTAGTCTACACTTTGTCAGGGACTCCTAATTTAATTTTATTTCTATATTATGGCATGTCCTCCCCTTGATGAGTATAGTATTACTCATGTTTCTTATCTGAGGTACATGTTTATTGTTGGCATATGCCAATATGAAGCCCCAGAAGTTATGAGCAGCTATCTAGTCTATAGGACTCTCTAGGAGGTGATTTTCTTCTCAATTTTATTTTAAGGCACTTAGTCTAAAGAGTCCTAGAGATTTGGGATACACTGAAGAATGCTTTATGAATTTAATAGGAGAGGAAGAGAGTGATGCAATTTTACTGCAAATCACAGCACTTTAATTTCTTCTGTTTTATTCCTCTAATACTTGTCATTGGCATATGTGTTTGTAGTGGCCACCCTCTATCTCTGCTTTCTTCACTGAAGAAGGACCTCGTATACCTATGGACATTGAATTCAAATACACTGGCAAATATATTAATTTTTCAGTCATAAAAACCATGTCTGGTTTTTGGATATTGTCAATATGTTATCTTTCAGATGATTAAAAATAGCTATTTTTTTTGCTTTAAGATCTAAGAAGAATCCTTGATCTAGAATTTCCCCCATGTGAATTGTCTTCATCATTTACCATTTAAATCAATTGTACACATTTATTAGGATTCTATCATATACAGAGCATTGTACTTGGTGCTAGAAAAAATTCAAAGTTTAAAGAAAGCATGGCCTCAGACTTTGAAAATCTCAGAATATCATGATGGGACTACAAAACCCAATATTAAGGCAGCTCCCAAAGATTTTATGTTATCATTCTGTATTACTGTAGAGAATTTCCTCACAAGAAGTTGCTTGCATCCTGAAATCACAAGCCCATAATTTTGAAAATTTCATTAAATGGGCCACATAACAAAATTTTAGGAGATGGAAGATGAGAATCTCAACTTTGAAAGATTGATCTGAAAAATAGAAAAAGAAGGAGGTCTCATGGATAAGAATTTCATAAATAAAGGTTTGGAAGCTTAGGTCAATAAATGTAAAGAGCACATGATCTAAAAATCTGACGACACGAAGAAAGAAGTGGGGAGAGACAGATGAAGATGCAGGCAAAAATACAGACAGAGACAAAGACAGAGAGGCACATACGGAAAGACACAAAGACAGTGGCAGAATGAAAGAGGGAGAGAGAGGGAGAGAGGGAGAGAGGGAGAGAGAGAGAGAGAGAGAGAGAGAGAGAGATGCAAAGTATGGAAGACATTGATAGGTAGGGAATGGGATTATGTAAAATTTAGGCATGAGATTATGCAGAAGGCGACATAAGAATTGGGACTTAATTGAATCTAGGCATTTCAAGAGATGGAGATGAAGATAAAATACATGAGGAAAGGAAGGGAGTTATGTAGTTACAAAAGCTTGGAGATGAGAGGAGAATTGCACAGAACATCAAGGTAAATTTGGTTGAACTACAGAGTATATAGGTGGAGTGATATGTAATATGAATGAATACAGAAGTTGGAGCAAGATTGTTAAGGATTTCGTTCACATACCATCCATCCTTCAAGTAACTCAAGGGAGTTATTGAAGTTTGTTTGATAGATGATTGACAAAGAAAATCATGTTTTAGGAAAATAAGTTTGGCATCTCTGCAAAATATGAATTGGAAAGGGAGAAATTTGCATTGTGGAGAACAACTAAAAGTAAATTATAATAGTTCAAGTAAAAGAGCCCCAAAGGTCCAAACCAGGGAAGTGATTTTGTGTATAGAGACAAGGGAGAATTTTGTAAAGATATTTTAGAGGTAGAATTAAAAGGCTTTGGTTACTGAGTAGCTATGTAAGATGAGGTAGAATGAGGCGTCAAGGGTGTCACTAGAATTTTTAAACCTTAGGGATTAGAAGAATAGTTGTGCCACTGGCAAAGGAAGTTAGGGGAAAGGGTGAGTTGGAGGCAAGTAGATATTAAAGTAATTTTGGAAGACATTGACTTTGAGATATCTCTAAGAGATCTGCACTGAATTTTCTTTTTTTTAAAGATTTTATTTATTGTGTATTTTACAATTTTCCCCCAATCTTGCTTCCCTTGCCCCACCCCACACAGAAGGCACTTTGTTAGTCTTTATATTGTTTCCATGGTATACATTGATCTAAGTTGAATGTGATGAGAGAAAAATCATATCCTTAAGGAAGAAATATAAAGTATGAGATATAGCAGAATTACATAATAAGATAACTTTTTTAAAATTAAAAGTAATAGTCTTTGGTCTTTGTTCAAACTCCACAATTCTTTCTCAGGATACAGATGACATTTTCCAACAAATATCGGATGTTGATGAATTGGAACTTAGGAGGGTACATAGAACTGGATAATATAGAGAGCTAATGTCATTAAAAAAGATGATAAGCCCATATTGAAATAAAGACAATAAGAAAGAGTCATGGAATCTAACAAGAATTAGGGGATCCAAAACAAAAGTAGGAGAGAAGACTGAAAGGTAGTCACATACATAAGAGAAGAACCAAGAGAAATAAAGCCAGGGAATATAAAACCTTGAGGAGGAGAGAATGACTAGCAGTGACCTGTAGAGAGCTGAAAAGGATAAGCTCGAAAAAAGACATTTTTGACTTTAGAAAGAGATATTCCCATTTGATGGAAGAGCCAAAGTCAGATTGTAGAGACTTTAAAAAACAGTAGGAGGATAGAGAATGGATGCGCCAAGTGTAGAAAGCCTCTGTAAAGAGCTGGACTGAAAAGAAAAGAGGAGATAGAGAGATAATAATTACTGGGATGGGAGAGTCTAGTGAGAACTTTCTGTTTTGTTTTAACGTTGATCAAGAAGTGTGTTTGTGTGTGTGTGTGTGTGTGTGTGTGTGTGTGTGTGTGTGTGTGTGTGTATTTGTATTGTATTTAAAGGTAACAGGAAAGTCTCCAAGGAATGAGTGATGGAATATTATAAAGTAAAAGAGATTACAGTTATCGGATCTGCTTAAAAAGATGGAAGGGGATGGTACATGATGACAGGTGTGAACCATTGCAAATACTAGAACTATTTCTTCTTCATATAGATAGATATGGATGATATAGATATAGATATAGAGATAGAGATAGATAGATAGATATATATAGAGAGAAAGATAGATAGAAATAGAGATAGATATAGATATAGATATAGATGATATAGATATAGATTTAGATAGACGTACATAAAAGGAGAGAAGGAAAGAAGGAGAGACTGGAAAAATATGCCAAGGGACTATGAGATAGGGAAAAAAGGAAAGTATAAGGCAAAGTCTTCCAATGTGGTGGGAGAGTTGGAGGAAGAGTATAATGGGAGAGGTCTAACAAGAGAAGATAATCTCTAAACTTTCATCCTGCTCTATCATCCTGTACACTGAGTTCTTTCACACTGGTATTCTATGGGCTGTTCCTAAGGCCCCAGCCTTCTATTTTCTGTTTTCTAAGGTTTCTGATCTACCATTCTTCAGTATTTTTGATGCTCTGAGGTCTCTTCCATTTCTATTAGTTTATATTCCAAAGCTCTACTTAATTTAATTCTTTTGAATTCATGAAGCTAGTTTAATGCTTTTGTTTATGTTTCTTCCCGCATTTCTACTTTGTGCATCTGGGGCTACACAATTGTCCTCGTTCCCTTTGGAGAATCTATTGCTCTGGCCACATTAAACTAAAAGAATATTTGTCATTACCTGGTATGTCCATAGGAAGGATCCATTGTGTTTCGTGAAGTCTGTATTACTTCTACATCTGTGGAATACTAGATAAACACATAGGGCCCCTTTTAACAGTCCCTGAATCTTCCTTTAGGGGGTCCCAGGTGTAATATATGAATAACAGATGGGGCTGAGATCTGATCACTGAATTGGTCAAAAACTTGAATGCACGCTTACTGGTCCTACTACAGTGAAAGGGCCTTAACAACAAAGCTTTAGTCCTTTGAGATGAGGTCTCTGAAGACCCTTTGGTTTATTGATATGCACTGTTTCTCATTGGTAATTAAATTGCATATTTAATGCTGAATTCTAGTCTCTCTAGTGACTTTATTAGCTGATTAGGAAAATCAGGAAAGAGAAAGGAAGGCAAAATGAAAAGAAACTTTTAGTCTACCACTGAATCCTACCCCATAGTAAAGAGTGTAATGTTGATTCTTTCTTGATTCATAAGCTTTTGCTCATGCTGTTTCCTCCCTCAAGGCCTTTGACCCTTCTAAACTGAATCTTTGATGTCATGAAATGTACATATGAACATCCTGTAGTTTTGTTCACCTAGATTTTTGACTTATGCTAAGGTATAAATCATTCCATAAATCCAACTAGACCAGGAAGGAGTGTGATGATAGATATTTAATAGCACAATACCTATAGGACCTGCTTCCTCAGCTTCCTCAGTTCATGTATAAATATATTATTAATATTTGCTACATAATATATGTGAATACACTTTAATTTGTAGTTCATATATGGTTTATGTGTATTGTATATAATATGTGTAAATCCCTTCATTGTGATTATTGTCATATGTAGATGTCAGTGATTAACATTTACGTTTCTAAACTAGAAAATAGCAAAAATGCAGTTAAAAGAAAACATCTTTGTTGTGAGGTCTAAAGTTTCTTCCTGTTCCTCTGATTTCTAGACCTACATTCTTTCAAAATCACTCCTTAAAGAATCAAAATATTGTTTACTGTTTGCAATATTATTTTACTCAACAGCACTTTCCTGAGTGAAATATTCCCATGTTTTAATGATTAGAAAATATGCAGATGTGCATGCTCCCCTTTTGGAATAAATCTCCTGATGAATCAAGGGCTAACTAGAATTCACATAGAAAAAATAATTGAGACTATGCTCAGGGAAACGAGTTCAAATCCTCAGACACTTACTAGTTGTGCGATCTTAGGAAAATCAAAACTTCTGCCTCCTTCAGTTTTCTCAGCTGCAAAATATCAGTAATAATAGTACCTAGCTCCCAAGGTTTATTTTGGGGGAACTAATTTGGGCATTGCTGCCTGGATCATTTCCCTTATCAGCAAAGGATGAATCAGAAATAAAGGAAATAAGGTTTCATTTAGAATAGCATAGATGAACAGGGAAATTCACTTTTGAGGAAACTGGAAACATTGTTAATATGAAGCATCCTATTGAATCATAAAATCTTAGAATAGGAGGGAACCTTAGAGTCCATGAATTTTATCTGATTCCTAACAAATCAATGCTTCACTTAAAAATATTTATAAATATTTCTAGGTGCCAGACTCTATTGAACAAGTAAAACAAAACAAAACAAAGCACTAATGACTAGACTTCATTAGAAAACCTCCAAAGAAGAGGATGGCAACATATTCTTCTAACTTCCAATTATAATGATTGAGAAGTTTTTTTTTTCTCCTTCAAATTAAGAAAATTTTAACTTTCTTTACAGCTTCCACTCATTGATTGATTTATAGGACACATCTGCATCCTGAGGCTATTGATAGTAGTGCAGGGATAGTAGACTCCTTGGCTTCTAAAAAAAACATAAGACCATTTTTCTTTGACCAAATTTGGACAAAGATGGCTGGTATAGTTTGTGGAAAGTACCAGGTCAGTTTGTAGGGCTTCAAAGGTAGCATACAGATGTCATGCAGTTTTTTTTCCTTTCCCTGGAGCTGAAACCGTTAGGGATAATGAGGTTTCTTTTACATAACTTAGAAAGGTAGTTGAACTCCAGTGATTAAGAAATGTCCATTATTTGATATTTTTACAAGGATATATACATATATATATATATATATATATATATATGTATATATAATGCACTGAACACCTTGGTGTCTACCTGTATCTCCAATTTCTCTGAGACAAGAATAGAGCTATGGTTGGTAGAACTGAATTTCAAAATAACTCATATAAGGCCAACTGAATTTTTAAATAAAGTTCAGAGACAAAGAATCATTACTTAGGTAGTTACAGGATGAACTATATTATAAACAGGAACGACAAAAATTATGCGGAATCAATTTCATTTTTCTCATGATGATGATCTGATGCACATTATTGTGAGGATAATGGTGGAATGAATTATTCTTATTACAACCCAAGAGAGTGATTGACTATGTGTGTGACCATCTATCTGAATTATGTATTTATATTCTGAGAAGAAGAAAAGTTGAACGAATTGAGGAAATTTTTATTATAGAAGGAATTTTGAAAAGACAGAATTAAAGAGGATGGAGATAACTCCTGTTACAGGAAATTATGATAGAAAAGCATCAAGGCTTACATGGAGAGCTGTACATGATGAACAAGAGAAAGCAAAAAATCCTGTAAATTAGCAATAGTGAAATGTGGTGAAGGAAAATATTGCTTGAGATTCTTATTGGAATATCAAATAGCTTTGATTTCATATGCATGCCAAAGGAACTACCTATGACCCTAAGTCTTATGTGTTTATTCAAGTTTAAATAATCTTTCTTCCTCATCGAATTTGCTTCTGAAATGAATCAATATTAGCAGATCATCTTCTCTTCCTTTCCATTACCAAACTATAACAGATCGACAAAGACAGTAAATAAATAAAGGGTTACATAATCATTACAAGAAGCAAGCTATCTCCTAATTCCAGAGTGAGGCAATTAGACAGATACATTTAATACTTTCAGACTATTCAGTAACAGCGGTGATGGTGGGGAAACTAATCTGGGAATTGCTACCTGGATCATTTTCCTTATCAGCAAAGGATGAATCAGAAATAAAGGAAATAAGGTTTCAGTGAGAATAGCAATCTCTTGCACATTATTAAGTGATTGACCAGGAGGACTTAAATCCTATGCCTCTGCAAGGTTTTCTTCAGGGCATCCTTCACATCCTTATTCTTTAAACTATATATAAGGGGATTTAACATTGGAATGACAACAGTGTAAAATACAGACACCACCTTGTCTTGCTGCATTGAATAACTGGAGGTGGGACGTAAGTACATAAAAAGAATGGTCCCAAAGAAAATGGTAACAGCCATGAGGTGAGAGGCACAAGTGGAAAAAGCTTTGCTCCTGCCCTCAGCAGAGTGCATCCTCAAGATGGTGGCAAGGATGAAGAGATAAGAGATGAGGACCATCAGCACACAACTGATGACATTGAAGCTGGAGAAAGCCATGATGACGATCCCATTGATACGAGTATCAGAACAGGAGAGTTTCAGGAGAGGAGGTGTATCACAGTAGAAATGGTTGATCTTATTAGAGGCACAAAAAGACAGCTTGAAAGTCATTCCGGTATGAACAGCTGCATTCCCAAAGCCAGCAAAGAATGTGGTGGCTACCAGCATAAAACAAACCTTTTCAGACATGATGACCGAATATAAAAGTGGAGAGCAGATGGCCACATAGCGATCATATGCCATTGCAGCTAGGAGGAAACACTCAGTTCCTAAAAATGAGCCAAAGAAGTAAAACTGGGCAGCACAGCCATTTCTAGAGATTGCCTTGTTCTCAGCCAACAGGTTCACCAGCATCTTGGGAGTGACAGCAGAGGAGTAACAGGCATCCACAAAGGAAAGGCTACTGAGGAAGAAATACATTGGAGTATGGAGTCTAGAATCTATTGCGATCAGGATTATCATGCCCAAATTTCCAACCATGGTTGTCATGTAGATGAAGAAGAATATGACAAAGAGGATAAGCTTTAAATCAGGGTCATCTGAGAGTCCTAATAGAACAAATTCTTTCACTTCCGTTTGGTTTTCCACTTCACTTCCAGCCATTCATTCTGGAGCAAAAGAGGACACAAGACAATTATTATAATAGCTACCAGAAAGCTGACACAAAGAGCTTAGCAAATGTATTTTCAAAGCGTAACTTGCATCTTTACAAAAAAGTTTTCTGTAATAAATTCATTGACTAACATGGTGGTCTTCTCAATAATCCTTGTAGGTCATGATTATGTCTCCTTTTAGAGATAAGGACATTTAGGCTAAAAGGGTTTACGTGACTTGTTCAGGGTTGCATAGAAAGATGATTCTGATGCAATATTCGAACTCAGTTCTTCCAGAATACAGGTGTAGCATTCCATGACTTGTTTCACCTAGTTGCCTACTCTATTCTAATATCCCCATGTTCTAACCAGTATCTCTAACCTGGATCTCATTTTGGATCTCAACAGTATCATCTTCAATTGCTGATGGGACTTTCATTCCACCAAATAGCTATCAAAGAATTGCTGTGTGTGCATCTTCTAAATGATAGAAGACACAAAGCTTGGACAAGACATGGTATTCTAGGTGACTCTCCTTGCCTCCTATTTCCCATCATAAAAACCTTTCTTTACTTTCATCTCTTGGGACAACTCAAGTCTTTTTGATTCAAAAGTCAAGCACTCAAACCACTGTACCTGAATTCAAATTCTGTCATTGGCATGTATTGACTATATGATCCTGGGAAAGTTACTTAGTCTCATATTCCTCATTAGGAAAAGTTAACAGTTAAACTCAACATCCTCTAGCATTCCTTTCACCAACATTTTGACACTCCAGATTATATATATCAGCATCTGATGCAGTAGTACATGTTTCTATCATAGTCTGCCTTCTTCTGAAGACTTCCATTACATCTTTCCATCTTCACATTCTAACTTTTCCAAAATATCCTTCAAATGGTTATCAGATTTTTTTCTCTTTGAGATACAGTGTGGTGCAGGAGTCATTCCAGTGGACTGGGTCAGGGAAACCTGAATACAAAACCCCAGATTCTTCCTAGATGTTGAACCTTGACCACGTGAGGTTAAACGACATCTGACTTTACTTATCCATAAATTTGAAATGACAATAGTAACCAACTCAGAGGTTTTCATGAGGATCAAATTAAATAATTCATGGAAAATGAGGTCAGTCTTCAAGTGCTAGGTTACTGTTGTTCAGTTGTTTTAGTAGTGTCCAACTCTCTACTCCCCCATTTAGGGTTTTTTTTTTTAGAATTTTCAAGGCAGTGGGGTTAAATGACTTGCCCAAGGCCACATGGCTAGGTAATTATTAAGTGTCTGAGGCAGGATTTGAACCCAGCTACTCCTGACTCCAGGGCTGGTGCCCTATCCACTGCGCCACCTAGCCACCCCCATTTAGGGTTTTCTTAATAAAGATACTGAGTAGTTTGCCATTTTTTTCTCTAGCTCATTTAATATATGAAGAAACTAGAGTGAACAGGGTTAAATGACTTGCCCAGGGTCTCACAACTAGTAAGTGTCTAAGATCAGATCTGAACTCATTAAGCAGAGTCTTCCTGATTCCAGAGTCATTGTCCTATTCATTGTGCCACCTGGTTGGCAAAGTGCTAAGTAAATGTTGATCTATAATATGAAAGGAACAGTTTATGTTTCATATCTGCTGAACAATACTTTATGGTTTTCTATTTGTATCAGTACAGTTGAACTTCCTTTGCCTGATAGGAAAGGTTCTCTGCAGACTTGTCTCTCTTTTTTCTTTCCTTCCATGATTTGCGTGATACATTTTCTCTAGCAAACACTCCATGTGTTTTCATTCTTTATCACTGCTACTTGAGCTATTCCATTAATATTCTTTCTCTTATGGATAGAGCATTGGCTTTGGAGTCAGGAAGATGGGAGCTTTAAACCATTCTCAGTCACTTCTCACTTACTAGCTGTGTGATCTTGGGTAAGTCACTTAACCCTGATTGCCTTGTATCATCCCAATTCATATCTGGCTGCTGGATCCAGAAGACTCTGGAGGACAAACTGAGGCACTCTCTCATTTAAATCCAATCCCTATGT
The DNA here is from genome assembly GCF_037893015.1 of Macrotis lagotis. NCBI lineage: Eukaryota > Metazoa > Chordata > Mammalia > Peramelemorphia > Peramelidae > Macrotis > Macrotis lagotis. Next base: position 295,821,310 of record NC_133660.1, on the reverse strand, counting down.
TTGTCATAACATCAACTCCCTGATGTAATAGTCTTCTTCAAGAATGAAGGAAAAGGGGCAGCTAGGTGGCACAGTGCATAGAGCACCAGCCCTGAGGTCAAGAGGACCTGAGTTCCAATCCTGCCTCAGACACTTAATAATTTCCTAGCTATGTGACCTTGAAAAAAATTTTAAAAATTTAAAATTTAAATTAAATTAAATTAAATTTAAATTAATTAATTAAAATTTAAAAAAAGAAGGACAAACATCAATCAAGGAACCATTCATAAATAAATATTAAATTCTATATGTTTACCTTGATAAGTGTTTGGACTATTCAGCCCTAAAGAGGTAAAACTTTGGACAAGCCTGCATTAAAGCATGTTTTTTTAAAAACTATTAACCAACAGTAGGTCCCAGCCTAAGCATCATTTTGTCATTGTTTGAGTTTTTATTGCTCAAAGTGAATGTAAATAGCAATTGCTTCTGTTTTGGCCAGAAACTTTGAGGGTCTTTCGCTACCAAGTTAATTTATTTTGACTTGGTAAGAGGCCATTTTTGAGCTCCTTTCTTCCCTTTCTTTAATCACTGAATCGATGTTGCATCAGACAAATTGATATCTGTAAAGATCTTAGATTAAAAGGTCAAGGTCTCCCATCGCATGGAGTTATCTGTAGTTATTCTGATCTATCTCTTGCCATTGGACTCAAATATCTCTGGAAAAGAGGAGACTGTTGACTTTGCTTTGCCTTGCCTCATTTAAATCCAATTCACTTGTAAGTCAAGACATTACCTTGCTGATGTCATTGGTTCTCTTCAAGAAAGAAACAGCAACAATAAAAAATGCATTATTTAATTGCAGTTTATGACATTCCTTATGTGAAGCCTCCTCTTTGCAACTACTTTCCCATTCATAGTTCACAGTGACCTTAGTTTAGAAACTCTTTAATTGATTTATCAAGTATTATTTTATAATATGTTTGTGTGTGTGTGTTTGTGTGAAAGTAGGGTATGTTTTTGTATGTTTTTATTGCCACCTTTTATACCCCTTGAGCTCCAAGGCATAGTTTACAAGAAATACTTTCATTGTTGGATGAACTGAATTAAATCCATTCCAACACTGTTTCCCATATATGTGTTTTACAGGTCTCTTCATTTTGAACACTGAGTGTGAGGACTCTACAGTTAACAAAACTGCATGAGAAGAAGGGGATTCCTAAGTTCTACTTCTACTTTCACAACATGATTAATATGGAAATATGTTCAACACATTAGCACATATACAACTTAATAAGAGAATGGGGGGGAGGGAAAGGGAGGGTGGTAGAAAAATGCGAAACTCATTAACTTGCAAATGAATAAACGTTGAAAATTACCTTTACATGTAATTAGAAAATTTCTGTAGAAAATTAAAAAAAAAATAAAGATGATTATGAAAGAAGATGAATGGGGATAATTCTGTGACTTCATAGTTAAAAAAATTCTGCTTTTCTTTAGAACTTTATCCTTGTTTTCTTAATAGAAAGTTTTACCCCATTGTCAAACTAAACAATGAGCATGTAAAATAGTAAGAACATTTATTATATTTAACTTCATAATGCTCTGTTTATTTTACAGATGTAAAAGCAGAGTAAGCTGAAACTGAGAAAGAGGGAGTGATTTGCTCAAAGTCACACAGTTCATCACTAAAGAAATTAGTATCTTGACTCCATTTTTCCTGAGCCTTAGTAATACTGCTCCTTCTACCATATCACAGAGTCTTTATTTTTTTTTTCTTTTCAAGGAGTTGCAGACTCCTCAGCTGTTGTTCTTAGAGGACCTCTTCTGTTCAAGATTGGAGGAACTGGAACTATCACTCACAATGCCACCCTGTTTATCACCTTTACTTTATTGAGGACAATTAAGCTCAGATTTGATTATGAGATTAGAACTTTTTAATGATAAAGCAGATAATCATCTTCAAATAGATTTTAATAGGTTTTAAAGAATATCTTTCAGGGGTGGCTAGGTGACACAGTGGATAAAGCAACGGCCCTGGAGTCAGGAGTACCTGAGTTCAAATCCGGCCTCAGACACTTAATAATTACCTAGTTGTGTGGCCCTGGGCAAGTCACTTAACCCCATTGCCTTGCAAAAAAAAGAATAGTTTTTTTAAGGTTTTTTTGCAAGGCAATAGGGTTATGTGGATTGCCCAAGGCCACACAGCTAGGTAATTATTAAATGTCTGAGGCTGGATTTGAACCCAGGTACTCCTGACTCCAGGGCCGGTGCTCTATCCACTGCACTACCTAGCTGCCCAAAAGAATAGTTTTTAAACAGATTTTGAATAGATTTTAAAGGCCATGAATGTCTCCATTCTTTCCCCCTTATTTCATAGATGGAGAATGAGATGAGAAACTATATCAATCAGTCATTAAACACTGAAATAATAAAAAGCACATAACTATTACAAGGCATATGGTGAATTTGCTGAAGATACAATGAAATTGACTTCTATCAAATAGTGAATAGGAAACTAATAATTTTATAGCATTTTTGTAATAATGTCCCTAATTAATAATTAAGGGTTAGCCCCATTTTTGTAATGAAAAATCAAAACAAAACAAGTTTAGAAAGAGGAAACTATTCACTTATGGTCACACATAAAATGAATGAGCTAATATTTAAACCTAGACTTCACTTTTTTTCCCTTTACCATACTTTGCTTTTCCAATAGATATGAGAAAAGATCAGAGAAAGAATTAATATTTATGATGGGAAGAAGATGATGATGAAGATATATTATATTAATATATTTATATACATATATATGTACATATATATATATATATATATGTATATATGGCGTTTTAAGGTTTGCAATGAGTTCTTTTTTTAGTTTTTTTTCAAGGCAATAGGGTTAAGTGTCTGAGATCAGATCTGAACTCAGGTCCTCCTGACTCCAGGACCAGTGCTCTATCCACTGTGTCACCTAGCTGCCCTTGCAATGAGTTTTGAAGATATTATTTTATCTCATTCTTAAAACAAGATACCATGAGGTAAACTCTATTATCATTCTCATTTTAGTTTGTAAATGTGAGACTGTGAAATTTAAGTGACATGCCTAGGGTTAGAGAAATTTTGGACTGTCTGTAACACTAATTTTTCTAAGGATGTTCCAAATATCAGATATGTTGTTTATAGTCAATTAACTAACTTAATAGAACTCTCCTGAAGGACCCAGATTTGGGTGGAATTTAAATTCTCAGATTTTTACTAGCTGTGTGACTCTGGACAAGCCTCTTAAATGTAATTAGCCTCAATCCCTTGTCACTTTATATAATATTACCTTATATAATTCTCACAATAATCCTTTGAAGTATGTGCTATATCCAGTTTACAGATGAAACTGAGTCTGAGAGAGGTGAAGTGACTTGTCCAGGATGACACAGCTACTAGGTATCTTAAGGAGGATTTAAATTTTGATTTTTCTCATTTTGATAATCTTTGGCAAACTATAGACAAAAGTCCCACAGTATAAGCATGCATATGCAGTTTTGTGAGTTTTACTGGTAGAAAATCCACACTGATGTGATCACATATGCATGGGAGGATTTGTCTTTTGTTTTCTGATGATATCTACAGATATGGTCATTTTTCAACACTTACCCCCTCATCGAAAATCACTCTCGAAGCATCCAAGATGGAAAACGTCTTTCTTTCCTTCTTCCTGTCCTCACCCTAAAACCCCACTATAAATATCCTTGAGTGGTGGAAAATTTAACTGTGGGTTCATATTCATATTCTTGCAAACATTTAATTTTCATTGTGCTATCAGTAGTTTCTTGAGTTGTTGATACACACTCCAGAGAAAGTTTTGCTATTTATTGAAAGGAAAGATGTGCTCTATGTCTTACTTCATTCCTTGAACTTGTACCCTAGGGACACCCTAATTAGTCAATTAGTCACCCATCCCTTCTCCTCTAAAAAGCAAAAACAAAAAGTCCCATATGTTACCATATTTAACCATCATCTTTTGATTCTTTTATTTTGTTTTTTTAATTTGAATGAAATAAAAGAAACCTTAAAAGTCTCTGTTCAGACAAGATATCCCACAATTAAGTTATATTACAGTTTTCTATATTTGGAAATATAGTACTATGGAGATAAAAAAATTATAGATGGCTGACTCTATAGTTTTAATTGTTTACTATGCGTGAAATAATCTACTTAGTGCTGAATCAATGTCAAGTGTTTGTCTATCCAGCTGAAAATTAAAACTCTTTAGTAATTGGAATAGTCTAACTCTGGAGACAGCCCATTGTGAAGTGATAGAGATTCAAATAGAAAGGTACAACAGTCTCTCATCTCAAGGAATTCACATTCTAAAGATGAATACAATGTCTATGAGAGATCTCAGCTACAGATGAAAGGTCCCATGGTTTCTAGGGACTGGTGGCAAGGCACATAATGCATCTTTGTTAATGCTATTTCTACTTATACTGTTATTGAATTCTGATATTAATAATTTGACAATGCAAAAAAATTTTTGTTGTAGAGCTATCTTTACTGGATTTTCAGTTATTGTAGTTTTAGTCTTCATAGGAGCAAGAGACAAGTTGAATTTCTCAGAATCATTGCCACAGGAACTGGGTTGGCAGTAAGAAACATGTTAGGAGAATAGGGAGATTCATGTGCCACTCTCTGCCATCAGAATGTCCAGAATATTTGTGTTTAAAGGTTGCATTTTCTTTCAGAGAAGCTAGTGAGCAAGAAAGCAAGACAATACTTGGCCTGCCAGAGATGGTTGATCTATCTATCTATCTATCTATCTATCTATCTATCTATCTATCTATCTTCTGTCAAGGAGGATATTAGATTTAGAGTCCCAATGGAGGAGAGATTTCTACAGATGGTCTTATTTTCAAATGCTATTACACTGAATGAATTAAACTACCAGGTATTTCAAAATCTCTCTCAAAATAGCAACAAGGACAACAATATAATATTTCATGTATAAATCTTCCTTTAATATTTCCCAAATCTGGCAGAAAAAGAAAAGAACTAGTCTTGATGCTAGAAGACCTGAGTTCCAGTGCTTCCTTGGACACTATGACCTTGGCCAAGGCATCTAACCTTTTGATGCTTTGGACAAGTCTCTTAGTCTAAAAGCTGGAAAGAAGGATCCACTTTCCTTTGGTAGAAGTTTCTTCTTCCAGGAGACCTATATACCAATAAATACATAACTCCAGACCCCATTCCTGTATGATTTGAAACACAACAACCCTATGAGATATGTGCAATTATTACCTATTTCTCAGAAGAGAAAACTGAGAGTGAAGGCAGATAAGAGATTAAGTCAGGATTGCACATGAAATGTATTAGTAACTAAATCATTTCACGTGGTAGGCCACACAGGAAAATGAAAAATGAAGAATGTCTGTTATCTAGAGGATGATGATTTCAATGAATTTAAGCAGATAATGGCATGATGAGGTAAACATAGGGAAACTATGGGACACTGTATTAATAGAGATATAGACAAACTTTACTGTTCCAACCAGGTCACAGTATTCTCCTTGAACTGTGGTTAGTTCAATCACAACTGAGGAAGTGCATTAATAATCAGAGTATGTCAGAAGGAATCAGTAATGATTTTGAAATGTCTAGAGTATTCTCTAACTAAGAAGGGTTATAGTGATGGGGGGGTTGTTGGGGATTTTTGTTTAGTTTTTTATTATTTTGTTTTTACTTTTGATACTAAAAAAACTGATGACTCAGGTGTATTGTCAAGTATTCTAATAATTTATATTAAAGAGGGATTAGACTTTTTCCCTTAGTCCCAACTAGTAGAAATTTCAAATAATCAGAATAAGGCACTATGAAACTATAGAGATATTAAAAACAGGAGTAAGCAGATTTGTCAGAAATTGTGTCTCCCTTCCCTGGAAGTCTTCAAGCAGAGAATGAATTAGCAGTGATACTGTAAAAGGCATTTCTCTGTAGTTGTGGATTGGTTTACATAAATGAACTCTGAAGTTCCTTCCAGTTCTGAGAGGCTGACCTATTAGATTACATCCTTCATGAAGGCAATAATTGTAGTTTATTTAATAAGATCATCAAATTTGATGGCTAAAAGGTCCTTAGAGACCATTGAATCCAACTGCCATTTTTACCATTGAGTAAACAAAGACACAGAAAGGTTAAACTTCTTACCTAAAGTCATATAGCGAATAAGTTGCCCAAGGTAGGCATTGAACCCAGAGCTTCCTTGCTCAATGGCCAGTAACTGATTCATAACACTACATTGCCCCTGTCTTTCTATCTACCTCATTATCCAGTAAGATTTTATTTAAAAAGTTCGAATAAATAAAATATAAGACATTCTTATTAATATTATATGCACTATCATTACTATTATTAATAGTAATAATAGTATCTGTGTTCATGATGATGATGGTTGTCCTTCATTCTCAAAGAAGACCCCAACATCAGGGAGTTGATGCCATGACATGCACATGAATTTGATTTGAGTGGAGGACATATGTCTCGATAGGACATGATATATAGACACATACCCAGTTTTATAGTAATGATGATGATGATGATGATGATGATGATGATGATGATGATGATGATGATGGCCCTTACATAACATTGAAAAATTTTCAGGTTAGCAAAGTACTTCATAAACATGATCTAATTTAAACCTCCAAAACCCTTTGGAGAAGATGCTATTGTTTTCCCCATTATACCAAGAAGGAAACTGAGGAAGAAAATGAATAAGTTATTTGAGGACAAAGAACTATTAAGTGACTCCCTGAATCTGACCTTTCTAACTAGAGGTCCAGTGATCTATCATTGTGCCATTTAGCTGACTGCATAATAAATAAGAAAATACAACACAAAGTTTTCTCATCCAAAATCTAAGTTCTTTTCCCTTGTACTGCCCATCTCACAGAACTATTGTGAAAATAATCTTGTGTACTGCATGGGCATGATGTACACATCAGCTGTTATTATTATCATTTCAGCTTCTGAGAATACTGGCTATAATAAATAAGCTAATATTGTGGATATTTATCTCTCTGGTTCCATTCTCTGATTTATTATTTAGTTTTTGGTGGGATACTTCTTCCCATCATTTATCTTGTAAGTGTAATGGCAGTAATTATTATACTTTTCTGGAAGGTGATAGGGGACAGTGAGAAGGCACAAGTTTTAAAATCAGAGGGTGTGGTTTAAATCCCTATGTGATCTTGAATAAGTCAATTCCACTGATGTTTCATTATTTACTAGATCGGGGAGTTTGACTTTGATGATCTTCAAGTTCCTTGTGGCCCCCCATGCTTGGATCCTTAGATCCTATAACCCAATTATCCCATAAGTCTCCTTCCTATGAGAAACAGCTCTGTAGGGAGCTATTTTTTTCATTTCTTCTCTTTTTTAATTTTTTTTGCAAGGCAATGGGATTAAGTGACTTACCCAGGGACACACAGCTAGGTTACTTTTAATTGTCTGAGGCCAGATTTGAGCTCAGATCCTCCTGACTCTAGGGTCAGTGCTCTATGCACTGCACCATCTCGCCACCCTCTTCCCCTTTCTTTTTGAGCAAGGCAATGGGCTTACATGACTTCATGGAGATGACCCCAACTCAAATAAGATCACACAGAACACTTAGCGAACCTTTAAGGAATCTATAAATGCAGGTTATTAGTGTTGCTGCTGCTATTTGACCACGATGAGCATTGTGCTATCATGCTTAACAGTTGCATATCTTATCAATACAACTTCCTCCCTCTTTTCTTCCCCACTATTCTAATCACCTAAAATGATTCTCAGAAACACACCCTGAAGTGTCCTGAGTCTGAGTCCCTATGAGGAGACATAACTCCCAGGGGGAAAGGAAACCACATGAGCAAATCTTCCTTTGCAATAATAATGCTCAGTGGGCTTTATTTTGAAGAGCAAGCATTACTTTCTCTTCCAATGAGTCCCAAGAGGATTGGCGTTTTTCAAGAACAGGATATTGGTCATCTTCTATGTAATTAGACTGCCTATGACTGTGATACGACCCCATCATCGTTGTCTTCTTTCTCCTCTCTGTTTGCTTTCCCTTGTTGAAGTACACTGTCCCAAAGATGAAAAGAATCAAGAGACATAGAATAGTAGAGCTGGGAGGAAACTTAGATCACAGGAGGCAAGAAATGGGAGGGTTCTTGGGACACTGTAGTTTAGACTTGCCATGGGACTGAAGACAGAGAACATAGAATGTCAGAGCCAGAACGAATTTTAGGAAAAAGGAATGTAAATATGGGAAAGGACATAACATTTTCTGCCATTTCAGGTTTAAAAGAGATCATGGGCAATTTATTTCATCCAATTTTCTTATCCCATGAGAAAAAAAAAATTCCAAAGAAAAGATTTGCCCAGTAACACAGAGGGAATTGGTGGCAGACTTGGGTCACTATTCAAAGTTTTCAAATGCCTATTGCAATGTTCCTTTTTTGGGGGGGGGGCGTTGCAAGGCAAATGGAGTTAGGTGGCTTGGCCAAGGCCACATAGGTAATTATTAAGTGTCTGAAGCTTGGATTTGAACTCAGATACTCCTGACTCAAGGGCTGGTGTATCCACTGCACCACCTAGCCACCTCAACATAATATAATAAAAAGAAGTTTGTACATGAAACAGCAAATCTCCTTTGCAGAACTTGCTATTCCTTTGAAATATACAATAAAATAATCATGTAACATTTCTTTTCTGGCCTCTTCCCTTCCTAGAGATGGCTACCAACAGATGAAAATATTTATGCATGTGTCTATATATATATTTATATATGTATGTGTGTGTGTATGCACATGCATTTGGGGAATTATTCTACATACACTAATGGTTATTAGTTTATAGTTTATTAGTTCTTTTTCTGGATGTAGGTAGCATCTTTAATCATGTTCTTGATCATTAATTATAGAAATTTATAGAATTATAGTACATATATATCAAATATAATTATAGAAATTATAGAAAATTATAGAAAAATGACTTATTCATTCAAGGACATTCTTCCACCAATAGGCCACGGACTTTTTTCTCTTCTCTCTCACTTCCTTCACTTTTCCTTTTTACTCATATCTGTTTCTCCTCTCCTGTTTCCTTTCTCATCGATTTCGCAGGTCATAACAACAAGATGGATCAGAATTACCTATATATGTCACCATCTTGATTAGTACCTAGCTCACCCCTGATGCAGTCAAAGCAGCCATTTAAAACTGATTCAAAGTAAAAAGAAAAAAGTCTTCTTGGTCCTTAGGCAATGCAATGATTCCTTTTGCATGTACATTAAACATTGGGTTTGTTGAGGTTTGCATACAGTCAGAGTACATTTACATACATTATCTCTTAGATCCTTCCATCAGCTCTGGAAGATAGAATCAGTTATTGTTTTGATGAGGGCATCAACATCACTGATGATACTGTAGGCATCGTATCTCCTCATCCCAGTCAGTTCTATAAATAATTTCCATGGATTGGTTATGAAATTAAGCTTGTCTTTATTTCTGAAGACAGACATATATGACGCTTTTTCCCAGGTACCACATTGCAGGGGTGGCTATGTGGCGCAGTGGATAGAGCACTGGCCCTGGAGTTGGGAGTACCTGGGTTCAAATCCAGCCTCAGACACTTAATAATTGTGTAGTTTGTGTGACTTTGGGCAAGCCGCTTTACCCCAATTACCTTGCAAAAACCTAAAAAGAAAAATCCAGGCTCCAGGTACCACATTGCAGCCATGGGTATGGTGTTACAGGTGGGTGGCTCTCTCTGGTGACTCTCCCTGTCATCAGAATTCAAGAATGAGATAGCAGGAATTAATTTACAGATAGGTCACTTTGTGGTCTCTCCCAAAACATTCAAGAGATATATGAGAATGTTTAAATAGAAAATATTTGAGGGGCAGCTAGGTTGAGCAGTGGATAGAGCACCGGCCCTGGAGTCAGGAGAACCTGAATTCAAATCTGGCCTCAGACACTTAATAATTAGCTAGCTCTGTGACCTTGGGCAAACCACTTTACCCTGTTTGCCTTGCAAAAACCAAATTTTATATATGTATGTATGTATATATATATATATATATATATATATATATATATATGAATACATATTTTAGGTTTTATAATATAGTATTATTATTGTAAATATTATATATACATCTAACACTTATTTCACATATATATTTGTATAGGCATGTATATGCATGTATATGAATATATATGTGTATATGTCTATATGTATTTGTACATGATGTGTGTATAACTATAAATATATAAATAAAAATGAATAATTATATAAACATAAATATACATTCATATAGAAGCATAAATATATATTATATATATTATATAACTTATACATGAATTGAGTGAAGCCCTTTCTATTACTAGATCTGTGACCTTTTTTTTGGCGGGGGGGTTGCAAGGCAATGGTGTTAAGTGATGTCCAAAGTCACATAGTTAGGTAATTATTAAGTGTCTGAGGCCAAATTTGAAGTCAGGTTCTCCTTATTCCAGGACCGGTGCCCTATCCACTACATCACCTAACTACCTCAATCCGTTGATTTTTAACAAAGTGAACTAGTGACTAAATTTACAGTCAAATTCCTGCCTGTTTTATAACTCACTCCCCTCTGTGGACTATAATTCTTTCTCTCTATAATAGCGTTGAAATAGCTTCTCTTAAGATTCCCTTTCAAATTCTCCATGACTCAGAACCAAATTGTAACTTGAGGAAGAGTGTATGTGTGTTTTTATGTATGTTTGTGTATGTCCTTCATCTTGTAATCTTAATGAATAAAGAAACAGAATTCCCAGGGACTGAAGTTGTTTTCCTATCCCAACTCCTGAGAGGATGAAAATCATTTCATCACCTTCCTCCTGAGGCTTCTTTGAAGCTCTGTTTTATAACATAGCCCCACACCCCAGAGCACTTGGCAGAAGCTCAAAGTTCAAAAGAACTGAGCATAACCAGCCCCAGTTACTGCTACTCCTTTCTATAAGCATCCTGCACAAGCTTTCCCATCTGCAGTTCACAAAAAGAACATTCTCACTTTCAGTTAGAAAACTATTCCAAGTAAGAATTCACGACTTGGAACAGGTAAGCAAAGGAAAAGGATATCATTGGATTTTTTAAATCAGCTTTTCTGTTTTATTTTTCTTTCTCCCAGAGGTTTTGAGGGAAGAACCACTTTGAGTTTTGTCAAGTCAAACTGCCCAATATGATTGCCACAATCCATTTTTTTTCTTTTTTTTAGGTGTTTTTTTTTTTGCAAGGCAAACGGGGTTAAGTGGCTTGCCCAAGGCCATGCAGCTAGGTAATTATTAAGTGTCTGAGACTGGATTTGAACCCAGGTACTCCTGACTCCAAGGCCGGTGTTTTATCCACTATGCCACCTAGCCTCCCTACAATCCATTTTGATGTATTGTTCTTACCATCAAATATGAATTTCATACAATCACCATTATCTTTATTTCATAGATATGGAATTCGTGGTTCAGAAGTTGACAGTCTTTAGACCTTGGTACAAATACAAGAGCAGGAAGAATAGTTTAATCTTAAAAAAGCACTAGTCTAACATTTGGGGGTAGATTAGGTCGTTCAGTAAAGTTCAATAGATAGACAGGAAAACTCATCTTCTTGAATTCAAATTCTGTCATACTGTATGACCCTAGGAAAGACATTAAACCCTATTTGCCTAAGTTTCCTCATCTATAAAATGATTTGGAGAAGGAACTAGCAAACCACTCCAGTATCTTTGGCAAGAAAATTCCAAATGAGGTAAAAAATAATCATACATGACTGAATAACCTGACAATAACAATGGCATATTAAGACACTAGTAGCAATGGAGTGCAAAATTAGAAGATACAACAGTAGAAATAATTTGAGCTCTGGGTCAGAGAAATAGACTATCAATTTCTCCCAATACTTGACAATGATGTGATGGGGGTGTCTCATACTTAGTCTCATACTTTTAGCCAACTCTACTTTCAGGAATTTGATAGTCTTCCCTTAACTCCCATCTAAGGCCATGTATTTCATTGTGAACTTAGTAAATAATTCTGCTCTACATGAACACATACAGGGCAGACCATTGAAGTTCTCTCCTTAACATATAACCATATAGTATGACTTGCCATCAAGGGCAAAATGCCCGACTCAGAATGTTTCCTTTCCATTAAAAAGTCCACAATCTTCATCTCATTCAGACCCAATGAGATCATTGAGATAAATCCGATTACCTCAAAGAAAGGAACTTACCACATTATATCTATATCCATGTGTCCTTCCCATTAAATAATGTATTTGCCTACATTATGCTGCGTCCTAGCTTTTGGAATAGTTCTTTGTAATAAAAATCTCATTCTCTTTGGTTGGGGCATACATAGTCACCATTACAGAAAACATTGAACTAAAATGGAAGAGCCTTTGTTTTAATAGCCTTTCCATTAACCAGTTGTGGGACCTTTATCAAGTACCTTTCTTCTGGTTACAGTTTTCTCCTCCAGAAAACAGATTTTTTTAGATTAAACACTTAATAATAATTTCAAATTTTCAATTTTATTAAAAATTCCAGTAGCAACCCCTTAAAAGTGATAATTATAAGTATTCTGTTCCCTTTCTGAACTAATGCAATTTTTTTTCAAAAATTGTCTTTCTTAGGCTGAATTGTAACTTTTCTTCCCTGTCTTAATAGGGCTTTGAGATAGAATATACTTAGAAATTTTCTACTCCAAACAGATGGCACTTCTTTCAAGAGCCATTATCCTAATTTATCAGTTGTCATTGTCCTCTCCCTTTAACTGAAATAATTTTTTAAATTTATTTTGCATATATCTTGTATTTCTTTTTTTGTGAAGTTATTCATTTCCCCAGTAGAACGTAAGACCTTTATGAAAGTTGTAAGATCAACTGAGTGACTGAGTCATTAAGTCCTTTTGATGATTATAAATATTCAATTATAAAAGGCATATGAAGTAAAATTGATGTTTCCAGATAAAGAAATGATAGATATATAGAAGAATTATATACAGATATGTATTTTTCTATGTATATAAATACACGTTATATCTATCTGTCTGTCTGCTGTCTGTCTATATATATATATATATATATATATATTTTTTTTTTTTTTGACACACAATTGGGTCTAATTATAATCACTTTTAAGGCAGGGATGAGGAAGGAAGAAAAAAGAACTTTACATAATAACTATTAAATATTTAAAAGGAATATCAAGTTGTATATAATACATTTGCTGCTTCATATCTTTTTGTTATACTTTGCTATAGAAATGCTTCTTTTATTTCAAGAATTAAAAATAAAATAAATTTCAAAAAAGAATAAAAACTCTCTGAGGAAAAGACTATCATCCCTTTTTGATTCATAGCCCAATGCCTAGCACAATCATTGAAAAAATAATAAATACTTAAGAAAGACTTGTTGATTTATTAACTAATTGCTTTGGAAACTGAGGTGCACAGAAAGGAAGTCACTAGTCCAAGGTTCTATCTAATAAGCAGCAGAACCAGAACTGAATCCACAAACTCTTGCTTCATTTCTCTCCACTAAGTGACCCTCTATCTCGTTCCCTTAGGGGACATAAAAATAAGCCTTTCCTGGATATATAACCTATGATTATAAAACCTTTTCTTCCCCCTTAATGGTAGCTCTTCATAGGTTTGAAGATAATGACCAAGTTTTAACTGTCTTCTCTTCTCTAGAGCAAGTATAAATCATATTTATATCCTCAAGGGATCTTGGAAGTCATCTAATTTAATCCCCTCATGTTCATGTTATACATGAAGTGACAAGATCCAGAGTGAATAAATGAAGTATCTAAGGCACAGAAAGAGTGGCATGAATGGGATTTGGATGCAATTTCTCTAAATCCAGATTCACCATTTATTCTTTCAATTAATCCTCAAATATCATGGCTTCCAAATCCTTCATCACTCCTGTTGTCTCCTGGAAAATTCCTTTATAGCAGTATCTTAGTTAACATGTTAACCTAGAATAAGAGAACAGCATCTTGGATGTAGTCCTTCCAGGTCAGAAAATAGAGAGATTTTTACCTCTTATCTTCTGGGTTAGATTTACCCCCAAAAGTACCTGTGCCAAGTTGTAGATAAAGAAGGGGCTGTTTTAGGAAACAGTTTCTTCATCTGTAATATGGAGGTAAGATATTTAAACATTAAAACACTTAGGTAAGAAGTTAAGTTAGGGGAAAGTTAGAAATTATTGGAGAAAGTGGAAAGACTCACAGACCACAGACCTGAACTTTGCAAAGGACCTGAAAAGTCAACAAATCCAATCTGTTTAAGAAGAGAACTAAGTATAAAGGTTAAGTTACTTCCACAGGTTCTTACACTCATTGGGTATCTGAGAATGAGCATGAACATAGTGTCCTGAGCACTGCATTATATAGGTGACAGACTAGGAGACTTAAGAAACAAAATGCTTGGGTATCCAGATGCATCTTGTACCTAGAAAGGTAAGGCCTAAAACACCAAATAGAAAGCAACTGGCTTATATTCAGGAAAAGTTTGGGAGAAGAATTTAGGTTGGGATGTCAGATAAAAGCAAGATAGAAGTGAAAAATATAGTGAGATCTATGTAGATCTATTGCTATCTATTCTCTCTCTCTCTCTCTCTCACACACACACACACACACACACACACACACACACACAAACACACAAAAACAAATCCTGCTTCAGATACTTTCTATGTATGTTCCTAACTTCACTTTATCCTATTTGCCTCACTTCGTCATCTATAAAATGAACTGGACAAAGTAAGGACAAACGATTCCAGTATCTTTGATAAGAAAACCCCAAATCAGATCACAAAGAGTCAGACATATTTGTAAAACAACTGAATACTAAACAACATTACAGCCATTACTGCTGCTACTTCTATACTACTATATTATATTCCTTCTACACACACACACACACACACACACACACATACTTCTTAAACAGTCATGAAAAGAATTAGAAAGGCAGCAAATGGAACACAAAGAAAAAGTTTTCCTAAATTCTGAAACCAAGACCAGTTCCATGTAGAACTAACTAGATCATACCATGCAAATATCATATTTTAACTTCATAGCACTGGTAAATTATGAAACCAGCCCTCAGCTGAGAATGTTTTCTCCTCTAATGAGACCAGGGAACTTTGTCTGGATTTCCACTTTAGCCACATCACTTTCCTATATTATATTCGATTCAATTCAGTATGGGTGTTAAGTATGTGCCAAATATGAGTCAGGTTCAGAGAATAAAAAGACAAAACTATAAACTATTTGGTAATAGTTTATAAATTGATTATCGCAGTCAAAATGAGACTTGAGATTTGGAGGAGGGGAATGGGAAGACAGAAATTGCCTCTGCTATTAGAGATTATTTATAGATATGCATATATAAAGAAGTGTCCAGAACAACTTGGAACCTATCAGAATGATTAAGGAGTATTTTAATGGGTACCTTTAATTTTCTGCATTATTATTGTTAATAACAATAATTAACATTTCTATATTGTTTATTACATTTCAGCCGTTCTGCTAAGAAGTTTGCAATTATTGCCTCATTCCATCCTCACAACAATCCTGGGAGGTAGGTGCCACTGTCTTCAATCTGCAAATGAGGAAACTGAAGTTTAGTAAGTTGTCAAATTAACACAGTTAATAAGTGTCTGGACAAAATTTGAACTCAGACCATTCTGACTCTGGGTCCAATGCTCATGTCACTGCTCTACCTAAGCTATCCTTTAAATTGGCATCTTGAATATTGACATAAATAATGGATTTTCTATTCTCTTTGGTCAGTACTCCCCCCTTTTATTCCATGTCATCTTAGAGTGAAATAGAGTTGTTTTCCATATTCATTTAAATTCTTCTAGTAATTATTGGGGAATTCCTACATGGGAGGCACCTTTCCCCTTTTTGGGGAAGGGGTTAAAAGATTGAAAATGTGGCAGGTTGCATTTACATAGAAGGAAGAGGATCAGATATGGATTCAAGAATCCTGAGTTTACACAGTGAATATGCAACCTTTCTTAAGTCATTTTCCTCTGTGTCTTAGTTTCTCCATCTGTAAGTTGGGGAGAATAATAACTCTCGAGCTACCTCCCTCACAAGATTGTTGTAAGAATCAAATGAGATATAGAAACGGGATGTCTTCTCAATAAAATTGCCAATTATTACTTGGGGTCAAACTGGCAACTTCAGCAAAACCAGCGACCCCAATAAGGGAACACTTCTTTAATAATCACAAGAAAGGAGGGTTTATGGTAGTCATGGAACATTATGATTGGCTATACTAAGAAAGGTGGGCTAGCATTTATGTGAGGTTTATTTGTGGCAATTATTGAGTCACTTCAATTGTCTATAACTTTTTGTGACTGCTTGTGGAATTTCCTTGGCAAGGGTACAGAAGTGATTTATTATTTCCTTCTCCAGTCTCTTTTAAAGGTGAGGACCCATGTCCATCTTTTAATATTTGCTAAAGGATCAAAATCACTAGACTTACTCTCTTGTTGCGAAAGAGAGAAACTTTCTAATTTCCCCAGGATAAGCAAGGATAGATGATACAATTTTGGGGCATGTTACCAAGTTAAACTTGTGGGTCTTAAAAATAACAACAGACATGCTGTATTTCAGAGATTGTTGGTATGAGAGATAATTATTCCATTAAATTAACTCAGAGGGAAAGTTAAATTCCTGAGCTTAACTCAAGGGCATAGATATATAGCCTCAATTCTAAAAATCAATATGGCATAAAATCAATTACATTTAAGTATAAATACAGTAAAAATCGATACAGGATAAATTCACAGTAATATGAATTTGATCTTTTCAGTAAGTGATTGAATGAAATATTGGAGATGATCTAGACTTAAGGCAAGGGGACAATTAAGAGTCCTGAACTGGGTTGATAATTGCATGATCACACTAAAAAAGATGGATGAGAGAGGGGTTTTGGAAATAGGAAAGACAAAACATTATAAAGTGATTAAACAGGTGGGAGAAGGAGAAGGAAGACTCAAAAAGGACTCTGAAATTGCAAGCCTAAAGGACTGGAAGCCTAGTGTTGCCCTTGCCTATCTGAAGTAGGCTAAAAGGAGAAATTTGGAAGAAGATAATGCGTTACGTTTTGGATATGTTGAGTTGCTCATAGGAAATCCAAGTTTAGATGACCAATAACTAGTTGGTGAAAGGAGACCAGAAATAGATCAGAATTGAATGCACAGATTTGGTTTGATCTTCAGAGGGATTATAATTCAATCCTAATGTCTTGATGTAATTATCAAGACAGAGTTTGAATAAAGAGAAAAGGCTCCAGGACAATGAGCCAGTATCAGTAATGAAGATTAAAGCAAGAGAGAGAGAGAGAGAGAGAGAGAGAGAGAGAGAGAGAGAGAGAGAGATTTTTTTTTACATAAACTTATCTGTCTTCCCAAAAGATTGGGCTTGTCTCTTGCCTTTATGTGAATCCCCATCACTTAGTACAGTGCCTAGAAGATAGAAATTAATGAATGTTTTATATATATATATATATATATATGTATATATAAAATGCAGAAGAGACAGGATACTGAGAGTGACAAATTGACAAGAAACTGAGAAAAAATGTTGACAAATTGAAAGTATAGGAAATACAAAAATAAAATAATAAAAATCCATTTTAAAATACTTTGATTAAAAATGATCCAAAAATTTATATCATTTCTTTCAACCCTACTTAATTGGGTAGTGGGATGATGTAACAGAAAGGACACAATTCAAACTTCACCTTATAAAGGCATAAAAGGGGTGTTCAGAGCATCTTAGGGTGCTTTTAAAAGGATTGAAAGTTTCACTTGCTCGCCATAAATTCTTATATACACTATGATTGTTTTATGTACATACATTTACAGTGGAATTATCTCATTTAATATATTTCTACATTTTTTCCTTTTCAGAACAATGTGCTAATAGCAAGAGGCAAAAATCACTTAATATTCATTGAGGTCATTTGCTCAAACCAGACAATGTATTAGGTTTCAGGTGATCAGACATTGCTTCATTGTCTTCATTACACCAATTTTAATAGAAAAACTAGCCTTGCCATTACTAAGGAATACTTACTACCTTTCACCTTAACTTAAGAATTGAGTGTTTCACTGAGAATTCTATAAATCAGATCATTTTAATGATCCAGATTAAAATCATAGATTATTAAGGTTGACAGAATCTTTTGAGATGATTTTTGTTCAACTATCTATCCAATGAAAGGACACCTAGAGCATCCCTGATAAGGATAGCATCTCACCTCTGCTTAAGGACTTCCAGTGACTTGAAGCTTAGAATAGTTATATTTAATCCAGTCAAGTGTGTCTAACAACTCAAAAGATGGACAAAAGAAACCACTCAGTTGTTACAGAATTTATTTTTATGGGCATCACCCAGGACCCACAGCTGCAGATTATCTTCTTTGTGGTGTTTCTTATTGTCTATCTGATTGATGTGGTAGGAAATGTTGGCATGATTATCCTCATTGTGATGGATGCACAATTGCATACACCCATGTACTTCTTCCTTTGCAACCTCTCCCTTGTGGATCTTGGCTACTCTTCTGCCATTGCCCCCCGAATGTTGGCAGACTTTCTGACCAAGAAGAAGGTCATCTCCTTCTCCAGCTGTGCCACCCAATTTGCCTTCTTTGTTGGGTTTGTGGATGCTGAGTGTTATGTATTGGCTGCCATGGCATATGATCGATTTGTGGCTATCTGCCGCCCACTTCATTATAGCACTATCATGTCTAACAGGGTCTGCCTGGTACTTACAGTGGGATCCTACCTTGCTGGGCTGGTGAGTCTGATAGCCCATACTTCTCTCACATTCAGTCTAGATTACTGTGCTTCCAACATCATCAACCATTTCTTCTGTGAAATCCCACCACTCCTGGCTCTCTCCTGCTCAGACACTTACATAAGTGAAATTTTACTCTTCAGCCTGTGCGGCTTCATTGAATTCAGCACCATCCTCATCATTTTCATATCTTATGCCTTCATCCTTGTGGCCATCATCAGGATCAGCTCTGCTGAAGGTCGGCTCAAGGCTTTCTCAACCTGTGGCTCTCACCTCACTGGTGTCACACTCTTCTATGGGACAGTCATGTTCATGTATCTTAGACCAACTTCTGCTTACTCTCTGGACCAAGACAAATGGGCTTCTGTGTTTTACACTGTCATTATTCCTATGTTGAACCCCATGATCTACAGTTTAAGGAATAAAGATGTGAAAACTGCTTTCAAAAGACTGACCAGCAGGAAACCTCAGTAACAAGAATAAACAGGGGAGGCAAAATATTGTCCCAGGATGTCAATACAATAGGGGAATGAAACCAGAGCAATAGAGAACAATCAGAAATTAAATAGATTTCTCACTATTGCTACATAACAGTTTAGCTTCATATCCTTTAAGTAGGAATTAGAATAATCGCTGAATGAGTCATGAAAAGGGGATGCAGCATGATGGAATATAATATGTCAAGAAAAGTGTTTTTTGCTGTAAGAAACTATTGTTGCTATCCTTGAAAATTAAGACAAACTAAGAGACAAAGTTCCAATAAAGATCAATTTAACTGTTAGGTTAGCAGTAATGAATAAATTGGATCAAAGGTCTTTCTCAGTGACCAGACACCAAGTGAAAGCTGATAGAGTCTTTTATAATAATTTGCAAGAAGACAGAACAACATCTTCAGAAGTCTAGGTGTTTCTTCTTCTGATTGTCAATTATTGACATAGTCAGAGTTGAGATTAGCTGATTTGAATCTACCCTTCTGAAACTCCTTTAACCTCAGTCAAAATATGATTCTGATAACAAAACAATGGTTCCCAGGCAATGGAGGTAGTTTTCAGGTGATGAGTTTAAATGATGAATAACCTACATTGATGAAATGTGACCTTCAAGTCAGCAAGTTTCTCTGGAAAGCGGGTGTTGGATGAGGTTACAAAGGTGTAAGCCATTAAGAACAAGACAGAGCATAACCTTTAATCAAGTTTCTCCTGGATGTGGAAGGTGAATGAAATTTATAGAGGGAAATAACATGAAAGAAAATATGAAATCTAACTTGTCTTACAATAGTAATAAAATCAGTTATCTGTTTTATAGTATGTATAAATGAGTGAGTGTTAGATTGACTAGATTTCATCAAGACCTGGTTATTTCTGATCATGACAATAATTAAGCCACAATTCCAGAGAAATTACTGAGGATTCATGCTGCTCACCTTTGGACAGAAAGGTGGAGATCTTAGTGAAATTTTTGGACACAGCCAATGAAAGAATCTTTTGTGGGGTGATGGGGATTGATGGCAAATTTGTTCCCGGAGTATCATTTTTCTTTTTCTTTCCCCAATCAAGAAAGTTGAGATGAGAAAAAGAGAAAATTAAAGTTATTGATTAGAATTTTAAAAATATTTAACAGTGTAATTTATTTTTCCTTTATTGACAGTGCTAATTTTTAATTTTTTAAATTTTTTTTCCAATTGCATGCAAAGATAGTTTTTAACTTTTGTACTTTTGCAAGCTTTTGAGTTCCACATTTTTCTACCACCATCCCCAGGGCATTGAATGGTCTGAAGAGGATGACCATACAGAATCATGTTTAATTAATAATATAATGTTTACATATTAGTAATGTTGTAAAAAAAGAATTAGAACCAAGGGGGAAAAACATGCGAAAGAAAGGACAAAAACCATAAAATAATTTTAAAAATTGAATTTAGTATGCTTTGCTCTGCATTCAGGATCCATAGTTTTGTGTTGTTTCATTTTTTTCCTCTGATGTGAATGGCATTTTCAGAAACAGATTGCAAAAAATAAAGAAATTGTAAAAATAGAATACTTTGATCTGTATTCAGATGATCATTTCATTCTCTGGAGGAAGACAGCACTTTTCATCATGAGTTCTTTGGAATTGTCATGTATCATTGCTTTGCTGAGAACAGCAAAGTCATTCATCATTGGTAATTCTGTAATAATGATGTTACTGTTTACAATGCTCTGGTTCTGCTCACTTTTCTTTGCATCAGTTCATGTTTTTTCTGGTTGTTTTTTTTTCCTTTTCTGAAATAATTCAGTTCGGCATTTTTAATAGCACAATTATATTCTAGTACAATCACTACCACAACAGGTACAGTCATTTCTCTATTGATGGACATCCATTCAATTTCCAATTCCTTTCCATCACAGAAAGAGATTTTATAAATATTTGTACAAATAGGTCTTTTTCTTCTTCTTTTTTTAAATCTCTTTGGGATATAGACTTTGTAGGGGCAGTGTTGAAACAAAGGGCACACAGAGTTTAACTATTTGGCCATAGTTCCAATTTATTCTCCAGAATGGTTGGACCAGTTCACAATGCCACCAACAGAGGATTAGTTTCCCAATTTTCTCACAACCTCTTCAACATTAATTATTTTCCTTTTTTTTGCTATATTAACAATCTGATAGATGTTAAGAATTGTTTTAATTTACATTTCTATAAGCAATAGTAATTTACAGCATAGACTACAGATAGCTTTAATTTCTTCATCTGAAAACCACCTTGTCATGTCCTTTGATGAATAACTTGTGTTCTTATAAATTTGAATATTTTACTTGAGAAATTAGGCCTTTATCAAAAATATTCCTATAAAAATATTTCCCTCCAACTTACTGCTTTACTTGTAATTTTAGGTACATTGGTTTTGTTTGGGTACAACCTTTCTTGTTAATAATTAAGTTAACCAAATTAATTCAGTTATTAATTAAATAATTAAATTATCAAAATTATCCATGTGTATCCTTGTAATACTATTGCTTACTTGGGAATGCATACTTTCCTTATCCATAAATCTTCCAGGTAAAATATTACATGATCCTCAAATTTGCTTTCACTATTCCCCTTTATGTCTAAGTTATATATATACCAATTTTGCTTTATCTTGATATATGTTATGACTTTGGTCTAAAACTAATTTCTGCTACACTATTTTCTAGTTTTCTCAGCATTTTTCCAATATTGAGATCTTATCCCCAAAGTTTGTATCTTTAAATTTATCAAACATTAAAATGTGATCATCATTTTAAGCTCTTCTGATAAACCATTCTATATCTTAGCAAGTACCAGATTGTTTAAATGTTTACTTATTTACAAATTTACAGTTTGGTTAGTTAGGTATTCTTCCATCTTTTTTGGGGGGGAGGGGATTGATTCTCTTGATATTCTTGACCTTTTGTTCCTTCAAATGAATTTTGTGATTATTTTCTAAACTTCTACAAAATATTCTTTGGTGGTTTGTCCTGAATAAATAATTGATTTGGGGCAGATGGGTGGTCCAATGGATAGAGCACCAGCCCTGGAGTCAGGCGTTCCTGAGTACAAATCCAGCCTCAGACATTTAATAATTGCTTAGTTGTATGAACTTGGGGAAGCCACATAACCCAATTGCCATAAATAAATAAAATTAAAAAAAAACTAAATGAATTAATGTAAGATAGAATTGTATTTTTATTAATTTCCTTTGAACACAATCTTTGTTTTTCATTTTCAAACTTATTTGCTTTTTTATGTTGTTGTTTTTTATTTTATTTTTTTTTTGCTAGGCAATATGGTTAAGTGGCTTGCCCAAGGCCACACAGCTAGGTAATTATTAGGTGTCTGAGGCCAGATTTGAACCCAGGGACTCCTGACTCCAGGGCCAGTGCTCTATCCACTGCACCACCTAGCTACACCCAAATTTATTTTTGGAAAGTATTTTATAATTATATTCATATAACCCTTGGGATTATTTTGGTAAGTAGACTCCAAAGTATTTTATAATATATAAATATATATATATATATATATATATACATATATAGTTATTTTAATTTTTCTTATAGTATTTTTGTCAATTACATGTTCTGAAATTTGTTTGTTTCATTCATTTCTACAATATTTTGAGTTCCAAGGTTTTTCTCCCTCTGCTCTGCTGTAAAGGGCAGGCAGTTTGATAGAATTATACCAGTACTATCACATATAACCTCTTTCCAGAGTAGACTCAGTTGTGGAAGAAGAAATAGACCAAAGGGAAAAAATAACCATGAAAAAGAATCAAGCAATTGGTTTGGCATTTGGAATCCAACAATTCTTTTCTTTTCTTTGTTATATAAATATTTTTTCCAATTACATGCAATAGTAGTTTCTACCAATCATTTTTGCAATCTGATAGTCTTTACATTTTTCCATGATATGCATATATAAAATTGAATGTGTTGAGAGAAAAAGCATATACCTAAGGAAGAAAGAAAATATTAGAGATAGCAAAATGATCTAATATCTAAAATGACTTTTTAAAAATTGAAGATAATAATCTTTGTTCTTTGTTTAAACTGCACATTTCTTTCTCTGGATACAGATGTATTCTCTATCACAGATCCCCTATAACTTCCCCTGATTATTGCACTGATAGAGTGACAAGTCAATCAAGGTTGATCATCACTGCATATTGTTGTTAGGAGGTACAGTGTTCTTCTGGCTCTTCTCATCTTTCTCAGTATAAATTCATACATGTTTTTTCCAGGCTTTTATGAATTCCCATCCTTCCTGATTTCTAATAGAACAATAGGTTTCCATCACATACATATACCATAATTTGTTCAATCATTCCCCAAGTGATGGACATCCCCTTGATTTCCACTTCTTTGCAATTACAAACAGCTGCTATGAACATTTTTGTAAATATGGGGTTTTACCCTTTTTCATTCCATCAGTTCTTTATTTGGATATAGATAGCATTTTTCTTCCTGAGTCCTTTATAATTTTCTTGAAACATATTACTGAGAAGATTTGACTTATTCACAGCTGATCATTAAATAATATCACTGATGCACTGATTTCATTTTAAATGAAATTTCTTTTGCTTGCTACTGGATTTTCCAGATGGTATTTGGAAGTGTTGTTTATTTATGTGCATTTATTTTATTTCCTTCAACTTTGTTAAAGTTATCTATTACTTCAATGAGTTTTTTAGTTGATTCTCTTAGAATTCTCTAAATATACCATCATATCATCTAGAAAGAGGGATAGTTTTGTTTACTCATTGTTTATTTTAATGCCTTCCAATTTTTCCTCTTATTTCTTTAACTTGTATTTCTAGTAGAACATTGATTAATGGCAATGAAAACGGACATTTTTACTTCAGTCCTGAAATCCCTTGGAAGGCTTATCTCTATTTCAGATAATACTTGTTGATAGTTTTAGACAAAATATTATTTATCATTTTAGTGATAACCCCATTTATTCTTGTGCTCTCAAATGTTTTTCTTAGAATTGGATATTGTTGAATTTGTCAAGCTTGGTATCAATTGAAATCATAATGATTTCTGTTGGGTTTGTATTTCATATGGTCAGCTATGCTGATAGTTCTTATATTAAACCAGACTCACACTAGTAATATAAATCCTAACTGCTCATATATATGTGATATTTTTTTTATATTTTCCTTACTTGTATTTTATTTTAAAATTTTTGCAAAGGTATTTGTAGAAAAATTGGTTTATAGTTTTTTTTTTTTCTCTCTGCTTTAGCTCTTTCTGGTTTAGGTATCCGGCACCATATCTGTGTCATAAATGGAATTTCTTGTGACTCCTCCTTTGTCTATTTTTCCAATGTACTTATATAATATCGAAATTAATTGTTCTTAGGGGTCGTTAGGCAGCGCATTGGATAAAGCACCGGCCATGGAGTCAGGAGTACCTGGGTTCAAATCCGGTCTCAGAAACTTAATAATTACCTAGCTATGTGGCCTTGGGCAAGCCACTTAACACCATTTGCCTTGCAGAAAACCTAAAAAAAATTAATTGTCCTTTAAATGTTTGATAAAATTCACTTGTGATTTAATCTTTTCCTAGGGTTTTTTCCTTAGGCAGTTCATTGATGGCTTATACTTTTTCCCCTAAGTTTATATTTGTATTATCATGTATCTTTTTTTTAATCTGAGCAATTTATATTTTTATATACATTCATCCATTTCACCTAAATTGCTAAATTTTATATTAATTGAATAAAATACCTACTAATCAACAATTTTATTTCATCTTCATTAATGGTGAATTTATTTTCATTTATGAGATATGTAATTTGATTTTCTTTTTTAAGTCACATTAACCAATGATTAATAGATTTTTATGATTTTTTCATTTAACAAGCTTCTGCCTTTATTTACTCATTCAATAGCTTTGTTAGTTTAATTTTTATTAATTTCACCTTTGATTTTCAGAATTTTTAATTTTATGCTTAAGTGACAAATTTTAATGAGGTTTTACTATAGTTTTTTTTTTGTTTCTGTGCTCAATTCAATGATCTACTCTTTCTCTATTTTACTGATGGAAATGTTTAGAGAAATACATTTTCACCCAGATATTGATTTATCTGTTTCATAAAAATTTTGGAATGTTGTCTCAATGTTATCATTCTCTGAAAAGAAATTGCTTGCTTCCTTGCTTTGCTTTTTGATTTACTCATTTCTAGTTCTAGATTACTTAATTCTAATTATTTTTATCTATCTATGGTATTTCATTGAATGTAATATTTATCACCATCTGAAAAGGATACTTTTAATATTTCTGCTTTTCTAAATATGGTTGAGAAGTTTTGTACCCTAGTACACACTCAAGTTTTTTGTTTCTTCTTTGTACTTTTGAGGAAAACATATATATATACAGAGAGAGAGAGAGAGAGAGAGAGAGAGAGAGAGAGAGAGAGATCATTTTATTTTCCTCAGAGATCTATTTAACTTTTATGAAATTCTATTCATTTTTTAGCTTTTTCTAGTTTGGTTTTGGTTAGATTTATCTAGCTCTGAAAAGGCAAACTGAGCTTCCTTATTATTATATTTGTTATAACCTATTTTTTTCTTTAACCCATTTAACTTTTCCTATAAGATTTTATATGTTATACCATTTGGTGTACATATATCTAGTACTGATATAATTTCATTATCTCTGCTACCTTTTAACAACATTTCCCTTGCAGGTTCTTTACTTGACATAGGTTTAAGAGACTCATCTCCTAATGACTTGATAAAAATGCAGGATACATTCCTATCTGTCTTCTTCTTTCCCCTTTCCCATTACTCTCCCTCCACACTGTAAAATTTTCTCCTAAAATGATTTACCTCTGGGAGAATCCATGACACTCTAATTTCCTTCCATTACCACTTCTATTTAATTTTTACTTACATCTTTATTCATTTGTGTATATTTTCTTTATTCTAATAAATGATTCTTTTTTAATCATCAAGTTCATTTCTTGCTTGCTTTCTTGTGTGCTCTCTATTTTGGTATTTCTCTCTGATTTTCTATAAATATGATATAATTTCATTCATTTTTTCCTTTTATATTTGTAGATTTAAAAACATATTTTTTTTGCATTTTGATTGTTTTATGTTTCTTGTAGGTGGGCTGGTGGTAACCCATCCTTGACTCAAATATCAAGATGTCACAAATGATTGACTTGGTAAAAGAAAGAAAAATAATAGGATAGGTTTATATATGTTATATAGCTTTAACAACCAAGTATAGGAAAATTAAAACATTGATAGTTCTGGTTGTGGTTGTGGTTGTGGTTGTGGTTCTGGTTTTGACTGTGGTTCTGGTTAGGGTTAACCCTCCTTTGTCTCCTTTTGCTATGTAGAGGCAATGTTTTCAAGGGTGGCATATATAGGCCTGAAGGGAATAGAAGATGATCTACATTTCATGATGTGGAAAACTATGTTAGTGGGAACTTTTTTAGGGTCAAGAGGATGCTAAGGATCCTGTTACAAAGTAAATCCTTCTAGATAAAACAGTAGCCTAGCTATCTATTTTGTAAAGGGCTATTGAATCTAAAGATTACCAAATTCTAGACAGTTGCAATTCTACCTTTGTAAGTTGGAGTTTCCATATTTGAAATTCTATCCTCATCACAGTCTTGTAACATCCCTCCTCATAACTAATTCTTGCGGTGTGTAAAGGTCTGATCATTGTCTACCACAGAATATTGGCAAGTTGAATATTTGGATGTTATCTGTCTTCTCAACGTGCTTCAAATGTCTCTTTTGTTAAATGTCAATTTTTTCATTTATTATGAGAGCTAAGATGACATTTTGGGGAACAATTTGAATACATTATTAAGTATATATATATATATTATTCCAACTTCTAAGAAGAATAATTTTGCATTATTAAATTTTTATTTCTTAACTATTTAAAATCATTTTTACTGTCTACTTGCAAAATTGTTGTTTATCACTGAATTGTAAAATTTAATCCATTTTTTTTGTGTTTTCTAGGAAGTGATTTTTGTTTTCTGGAGGTAGTACCTGAATTATTTTTATTGGGACTTTTTTGTTTCCTAATTCTGAATTTATGGGCAATTTTCTTATATTATTCTTAAATATATTCTTCAATTTTAGTAGTAGTAGTAGTAGTAGTAGTAGTAGTAGTAGTAGTAGTAGTAGTAGTAGTAGTAGTAGTAACAGCAATTGTAGTAGTATTAGTAGTACATTTCTGGGAAACCTATGATTCTTAAATTTTCATTTTGTCCCTTGTCTTTGAGGTCTTCAGCATTGACTTATATAGAGTTTGTATATTCTTTTCATGTTGCTTGTTTATATTTCTTATTCTCTAGTTTTAAGATCTCATAGTTTCTTCAAACAATCCAAGTTGGGAAGGATTTTACATGACTAGTGGTAGGAGTTTGTTTTTAATCCTAGAAGCTAGAGAGAGACACAAATTTTTCTTGAGAAGGGATCTCACATGACCAGATACATACCAAAATAGCTAAAAATTCAAAAAAAGTTTTGTGATAATGATTGATTGGATTTTAAATCGAGAATCAAGTTATAAAGAAGAAATCCAATCCATTCATTACTTAGTCTTCTCAAGAAATACATTGACCCTCAAGTCTGTGTGACTCTATTTCTCTCATTTATAGTTGCTGTATATATATCCAGTATTGATACCATTTCCTTATCTCTGCTACCTTTTAACAACACTTCCCTTGCAGGTTCTTTTCTTGTCATAGGTTTAAGGGGCTCATCATTTTACTGCTCATCTCCTATTGACTTGATAAAAATACGTGACACATTCCTATCTCCTTCTGCTTTCTCCTTTCCCTATTACTCACCCTCCACACTGTAAAATTTTGTCCTAAAAATGAATGATTTACCTCTAGGAGAATCCATGAAACTCCAGTTTCAATATCTAGAATGCAAATTGACACTAAGACTTCAGAGATGCAGTAATAATCTTTGATCATTTTTCTCCCAAGAAAGTGTGTGTAATCTGAAAAATATTCCATGAATATTTGATTATTCATATATATATATATAATTAAGTTATCTTGAGAAGAAAATTAATTTTGCATAACCCAACCTCTTATTTATATGATTTTCATTTTCTCCTCCTGATGACATATAGCCCTTCCTTCTGTTCCCCTGTCCTCACTTCTTCACTCTTCTATCCAAATCTGCTATCAGGAAAGATTTTTCTGGCCAATTATTTATTCCTCAATGCTATTTCCCTAGTTTCAATGCAATTTTCCCTAGCATAGTTGGAAAGTATTACATTCTATGTTCTATGAGACATTAAGGATCATTCATTATAGTATTACAAGACATTCTCTTATAGTAATGAGAATTAAGGCCTCAGCTGTTATGAAAAAGAATGGAAACCTAGAAGTCAGGAGTACAGTCTTTAGCTGATTGATCCGTCTTTGCCACTTACTTGCTTTGTGACTTCAAATAATTCTTTTCAATTGTTTATGTTTCATCTCCAATGAAATAAGGGAATTATCATATAATTTTTAAAAGAAACAGCATTTAGAATTAAAAGTGAATAAAATGTCCATTTAGTTTAATTCTCAAACCCTTCATTTTATAGATGGAAAAATTGAGATTCAATTGTGAAGTTAGCCCAAGGTCACACAATTTATACCTAGGCCAAGGAATTCAAAAAGCCTGAGTTCAGATTTCCCTTCCATCTTTCAAACTCTGCAGAATTTTTTTTTACTTGTAGGAGAGAGTCAAGCTTTTATGCTTATAAAGATTTAAAGTCCAGGAACATCAAAGTCCTCAGACTGTGTCAAGATTCTGTTGTGGAATGTCAATATTTCCACCTGTGTTATGCTTGTATTTAAGTTTTAAAACAAGGAAACATGCTCTACATTTACAAAGTTTGGGTTTATGCTATGGGGGGGGCAAGTCTATCATTAATTCTGCCTTTTATTCTATAGACACCAAAATTATAGCTGGCCAAGGTTAACTTCCAGAATTCCCTGGAGCCCTCAGTTTCCTCATCCTCAATTTTAAGGAGAAAGAGGCAAAGACTAGAAAACAAAACCACATGCTCTCAGGGACTACATGTTGAGAAGTTGATTTCTGTTATAAGCTTGGTATGATGCAATCTCCTACATCAATTTTGACTAGATTACAAGACTTAATAATGATAATGACAATGTATATGGAATGTTAAAGTTCCAAAGTCATGTCACTTGAATTTCACAGCCTAGTGAAGCAGGAAGCAAAGATTTTATTGTCCTTATTTTAAAATAAAGGAAATTGGGGCTTCTGTTTTTCCACTGTCACAAAGTTCACACTAGAGGTGGGCTTCAAACACTTATCTTTCTATCTGCATGTCAATACCCTTTCAACTGAGTAACCACAATCTATCATTAATGTTTAAGAAATCCTTCAGATTAACCAAGATTTTTAGCCATTTTTTTACTAGACTAAACTAATTGAGTTCCATGTTCTAGAATGATTTTCAACAAAAATGTCCAAAGTAATCTTATTTTTAGATCCCTAAAATATTAGAACCGGGAGAAGCTAGAGTACTGTATGCCAAAATATGTAGATATCGTAGAAAAATATAATGTGAGAAACAAGAACGAAAATCAGAGAAAACTTGGTCTGGTAAAGACCTTAGAGTCCATTTAAGCCAATGCCACACATCCCTCACAGGAGATAAAATAATTCACCAAGCTCACACAATGAATGTTTGGGCCCATATTTAATGTTCATCTTGGTCTTTTGAGTTCTTATCCTGTTCAATGTTCTACAACAATCTCTGTTTACTAAAGGCTTTTTTCAAAGCCCCTTTCACATCCTGGTTCCTCAAACTGTAGATAAGGGGATTAAGCATTGGGGTGATGACAGTATAGAAAACAGCAATAATTTTCCCCCCAGACCGGGAAGACTTGGACCGAGGCCGCATGTACATGAAGATTGCTGTCCCATAGAACAGAACCACCACAGTCAGGTGGGAAGCACAGGTGGACAATGCTTTGAGTCTTCCTGCTGCACAGTTCATCCTGAGGACAGACAGGAGGATGCGGGCATAGGAGATGACAATGAGAAGGAATGGAATGAAGACAATTATGATGCTAAAGATGAACACTACCATTTCTGTGACAGAGGTGTCTGTACAGGCTAACCTCAGCACTGAGGGCACTTCACAGAAGAAGTGGTTCAACACATTAGGCCCACAATAAGGCAAACTCAAGGTAAGGACATTGATCACCATAGAACTCAGGAAGCTGGAGGTCCAGGAAATGATGACCATGTGAATACAAGTTCTTCTGTTCATTATGACAGTGTAGTGCAGTGGGGCACAAATAGCAACATATCTGTCATAAGCCATAACCCCCAAGAGAACACATTCAATCATCCCAAAGGAGAGGGAGAAATACATCTGGACTGCACAACCAGTAAAGGAGATAGTCTTTTTCTTCCCTACCATATTGAAAAGCATTTGAGGGACATTGGTGGTGGTATAACACATGTCTAAGAAGGACAAGTTAGTCAGGAAAAAATACATGGGGGTTTGGAGGCGGGGTTCAATCTGGATTACTATGATGATGATGAGATTGCCAAACACTGTCAATAAATAGAAGAATAAAAACATGATGAAAAGAATGAGTTGAACCCTCAGTTGAGAAGAAAGCCCCAAGAAAATGAATTCAGTCACAAAGGTTATATTTGCCTCTGCCATATTGATTTTTCAGATCAACTCATTATCTCCAGGAGGAAGAGGTAGTTTCCATTCAAAGCATAAATCAACCCTACCTAGTCTAAAGAGGAAACACCCCACATGGCCTATTGTAGACTAATAGATTAATCAGAATACAAGGTGGAGTCTGCAGAGGGTGTTGAAAGTTTACAACACATTCTGAAGCTTTCTACTCCATTTTAGGGTTAGGAAAGTGTTTTCCTATCAAACTGTAAAACATTAATATTTAATTGAACATATTTAGCATTAAAATGTGTTATAAGAATGAAGATGGGATTACCCCTTATGCCTATATTCTACTCATCCTTCAAGGTCCTTTTCAAGTCTCCTCCTCCTTGAAGTCTTTCAAACGCATATCCACTTACATTCAGATTTCCTTTCTCTAAAATTTTAAATCATTTGTAGTATTATAGAGATGTAACTAAATGAAAGTATGAAAAATATAAGATGGCATGAAATAAGCTTGTCTCCCCAATTAGATAATCTTTTTTAAAGACAGAAAGTCTTAAAATGCTTTTTTTTATCTCTCCATACATTAATCAATCACCCTATTTCTGGTCTCTAGGAATAAGCAAACTCCCTGAATACAACCAATGATGTAGGTTTGTAGACTATTTCTAGTAATTCTGCCAAAAACTCTAAGCTGTAGTTTCAAACTTTGAGACCTCCATAGAAATGAATAGATACATGAGTTCATGAATAAAGTGAGAATATGTAAGGATTTGCAATCTCTTTGCTGTGGAATCATTCTCCATTGATGCATGTCACCATTTCCCTTTAATTTAATAGGTGAGCTTTAGAGTGTTTCCTGAGACTCAGAGGTTGACTTGTCTTTGGTCCCACAGGTAGTAAATGTCTGAGGTCAGATCCAGATCCTGGTTTCACTGACTCCAAGTCCAGAGCTCTTTTCATTCCTTCCTCTCTATTATCACCACACAAAACAGTGTAAGCAACAATAATAAAAAAATACATAATATAAATAGAGGGTTTTCAAGTTGCCAAAGGATTACATATACATTAAGTCAGTCACCTTACAGAAAAACACAGCAAGGTACGTATTATAGTTACTGTAATCCTTATTCCCATTTAATATATAAGAAAACTGAGGATCAGAAAAATTAAATTATCCGCCAGTGGTCACACAATAGATTAGAGAATATGCTAAGAAAAAGTTTACAAAGCATCATAGGTTATATATAGATTTACTTTTTGTTTGTTATTTTTAAGTGAAGTTAGACAAAAAAATAATATTTTTAAGGTAAGTCAAAATAAGCATTTTCTAGGGGGTGCAATGGATAGGTGCTTGACATAGAGTCAGGAATGTTTTAATTCAAATTCTATTTTATACATTTGCCAGCTTTGTGATCTTGGGTAAAAAAAAAATTAAACTTTGACATCCTCAATTTTCTCATTTGAAAAATGGAGTTAACAATAGCACCTACCTCATAGAATTATTGAAAGGACCAAATGAGATCACAATGAAATATTTGGCATATATAGAACTACTATATTATAAGAGGTATAATAATTATACTTATTAATATTAATATTTTTATTATTCAGTCTATACACTTAAACACATATAATTTACTAATTCTAGAAACATTCAAGGCTTTTTAAGTATGGTCTCTTATTACTGTTAATGGAATAGAAGAAGGGATTTATAAAAAGGAGGACAGAGAAGAGGACTTAAGTTCAAATATGGTCTCAAACACTTACTAGCTGGGTGACCACGGGCAAGTCACCTAACACTGATTGCTTCACATTCAGGGTTATTTCCATTTCTTTGGACTATCTTCAGTTGTCCTAATTCATATTTGGTCATGGACCCAGAGGGCTTTAGAGGAGAAAATGAGAATGGTGACTTAACACAGCAACTCCTAAGTTAAATCCAATTCATATGTTTGCCATGGCATCACTTCCCTGATGTCATGGTCTTCTTTGAAAATCAAGGACAATCATCATCAACGAGAAGTGGGAGGGTGAAAGTAAAACTACAGAGAAGTGGTAGATTATGGAACAATTACAAACTGAAAAGAGCAGAAAGGAGTAAATATCTAATAGAGATATTGCTACAATATGGAAATATACAATAACTGGTTATTATAATCACCCATAAGGGTGACAGAAGTCATTAAGTAAAAGTTCAGTTACATTCAATTTTATTCCTTCCTCCCTCTCTCCCTTTTCACCCTTTTTGCCTTTTGCCTTTTTCCCTTCTTTCTTTCCTTCCTCCCTCCCTCATTTCCCTCCTTTCTGAACCCTTATTCACCATTCAGTTGTCTTATAGATCTTAAATGTCATCCTCTGAAACTTGGAGGAAAGGATACCCTGGCATGATTAAAGACTGGGGCCACAGAGTACAAGTGATGCTAGGTACCTTATAAGCTGGAAAACCAGTTCTAGACTATTTGGGAATCTTTGGATCACCTAGCTAAGTTCAGAGAGGCTAATTATCAGGTTTGATGAAGAACAATATATTATTTAGCCATGGAAATTCCCTAAAGACTAACTCCCCAGTCATAGAGAGTTAGTTTGGAGATGGGGATGAAAAGGCATGTATGATCTTCATCAGTGGACAAGGCTCCCACACCAACTAAATCTCAGACTCAGAAAGTATGACTGACTGTGAAATGGCTTTTTTTCTAGGTACTAAAGGAGAAATGAAGATGAATAAATTTTTTATTCCTTCCTTCAAGGAGGAAAGATAGAGAAAGTGAGAAAGATAGATGAATGGACATATAATAGATATCTAAGTATATAGATAGATATAGACAGACAGACAGACAGCTAAAAAGAGAGATACATTTGTATAAAAAAACCCTCACATGCTAATGAATTATTTTCTATGTAAACTATATGGAAAAATATGAATAGAATCTGACAAGACAAGAATTTCATTGTGAATCATTAGAGGGAATGTTCATACTCACAAAATCACAAACATATCATGTCATTCACATACACACATATTCTTGAATATTTCCATGAACTTATGGATACTTTCATGATCTTCTCAATCCTCATTTTCATACTTTCATTCCAACTCAGCTCATAATCTATCTATACCTTATCTCTCCAGGTGAGTCTTATATTTATATACTATAAATTCATGACAGAATGTTCCTGAGTGATAAAACAAAAAGCAATTTCATAGGTTTTGTAACTGATCTATATATTTCCATTGTTACATTTTCATTCATTAATGTATATAAAATTTCACTTTCAATTTTTAAACAAGGTCTACATATTACAAGTTTTGCTAAATAGTAAAAATTAATTTAATTCTCTCCATATTTAAAAACATTGTAAATTCTCCAATACTTATTATCATTATTATTTAAATATCAGAAGTTAATTATTATGGTAGGATTTTATATTGTGTTTTCTATTCCTGTCTGATAGATCTGCAACTTTCCCCCCTAAACATGAAGCATAATGCTAAAATATGCTAAAAACATAAATTGAAATTTTCCTTCCTAGTTCTTAACTCATGTTCTTTTTACTTTTCCCTGCCTATCTAATCTGGTTTTTTTGGCATTACAGGTACAAAAATAATCTTCCTAAAGTATAGATCTCACCATGTTACATTTTACAACCCAGTTTAAAACTCTTGGTGGTTTCTTAATCTATAAATAATTATTTATATATTTATATTTAATTTAATATATTATATATAAAATATATATTTGATAAAATAAATTATATTTATATTTAATATATACATATTTGATAAAATAAAAACTCTTCAACCAAGGCTTCAATATTTACTGCCTTCTCCCTGGAACTTACCTTTTCACACTAATTACATATTATTTCTCTTCATCCACTGTAAATTGCAGCCAAATTAGAAAACTGACTCTTAATCACCAGTCATTTCCTTCCTTCCTCTGTGCATTTGTACAAGGTGTCTGATGGTCAAATCACATTTCCTCTATTTCCAACTTTAGATATATTTCTTTTATTTCCCTCTGGAACCAGTTCAGTTGCTACCTTTTTAAGACCTTCCTGAATTCTGTCTCATTACTATTAGCTGGAAAAATCTCTCTCTCTTTTTTATTTCTTACAACTCTTTGTCTAGATATCTTGCTTGTGCTTATTCCATTCTATCTTATACCCATGCTTTTTTCTTAGGTTCCATGAGGGCAAATAATAAGACTCGTACATATGAATTAGGGTGAAGGGATAGGCAGCTATCTTTTTTAAATCTTTTTTTTTACTGCCAGTACCTTGCAAATTATCTTGTAAAAGCTGAGTTATTAAATGTTTGCTATTATAAATGGAGCTACTAAATCTAATTAATATGTCCAGGAGATAAGAACGAAAGGGAAAGAGAAATGGAAGCCAACCTTGGACAAAAGGAATAATCATCTTCAGCTGCTTCATTTTTGTTTGATTTATGCAAATGACTCAGGTAATCAAAGTATTAAACCCAGAGTAATGGAAAGAGTAGAGAACTTTCAATTCCAAGTCTTGAGTTGAAGTCATAGTTCTTTAATTAACTGCTTTTTAAATTCAGAAAAATCTCTCTGTTTTTTCTTCCTTAAAATAACTGGATATAATTAAATAATCTCTAAGGTTTTTCCCTGGGTCAAAATTGATGATAATAGCACCCAGTTAGTGATATACCCTTATTATACAAGAAGTTCAAATATAGAATGGACTACAGATATTAAAAAGAAGGGTGGGCAAGGTTTACGTTTCTTTGAAATAGACTTTTTTGCTAACTTCACAAAATTACTCCTAGTACTCTGCTTTAGGCTCAAATGGACTAAGTTTAATGGTTTTCCCTTAAATCAGTCCCTCAAATACTTGCAGACAGATATCAAAAACCCCTAATTCTTTCATTAAGTTTTAGTTGGCATACTTTCTGGACATTTTACTTACCTGTTTGCTTTACTCATGACATCTCAGGAGTTCATCATTTTTGTGCCGTAGTACCCTTTGTCAGTATAATGAATTTTATGGGCCTCATCTCAAAATAATAAAATAAAATATGCAAGATTACAAAGGAAATAAATTATGATTCAAGATTATTATTAAATATTATTAAGTTAAATATATTATTAAAATATATTTCTTCAAAAATGGACACTCATGTGATCTTGGAGACCATGGAAGATAAGAAATTTTTTCTAGGTGATCAGTTCTCCTGAAATATGGATCAAGAATCCACCTTTATACAGGAGTTAGAAAGTATGGAGAGGTATAAAAGTGTTATTAGGGTTTGTCTTTACCAGGGTAGAGCTGCCAACAGCTTGTATTTTAAGATACTGTAGAAAGGGGAAGGGGGTGGGAAGGAAGGGTAGAAGAAAATTTTGTAACTTAAAATATTATACATGTGCATATGGTTGAAAACAGAAAGAAAGAATGAATGAAAGAAAACTAATAACCCCCCAAAAATATGGAAATTCTAGATGACATTCTACTGCTTGCCCCAAAGCTTCCCCTCCTTATTGGTCCATTGACAATAGTTAGAAATTCCACCAGTACCCCCTTCATTCCTTTACAATGTATCATGTGGGTGAATCATTATGTCATAGATTTTAAAACTGTCTGGGATTTTCAAGATAACTTCGTCCAGTGTCTTTGTTTTATTGATCAGGAAACCAAGAAGGGAAATGTCTTATCAATCATCAAACACATGAATAGTAACAAAGAATGATTTGAACAAAAGATCCCAACTTCAAATTCAAGCCTTATATAATTAATGCTTTCCCTTACAACTTATACAATCGGTATTTTATTCTTTGAACTCATTTGTAACATAGATTTGCCAATTGTCTACCATATGTGAGATGCTGAGGATTAAAAACAAGGCACAACTTTGCCTTTATGAATATGACTTTCTAATAATGTGTGGAGGCAAAAGGAAGAAAATGCAACCATTATACAAATATTCTTTTGTATTTAAAAAAAAACTAAAAAAAAACACACATAAACAATTGAGATTTTACTCTCAATTTCATGGAAACCTGAGCAAGGCTTGGCTAACCCTGAAATTTTAGAGCACAAAGGATATGGGAATTAGTTTTTTTATTGTCATTGTTTTCTTAAAACTTTGATCATTGTATTTCACGATAATTGGTGTGTTACAATTTATGCATTTATAAACAGTGTTCTAGGATGGTTTGCATGAGCTAAATAGATTGTCAAAAGGTTCTGTGACACAAAAAATATTAAGAAACTAGATCTAATCCATTGAAAACATTCCAGCACATTGAGAAGATCCTTTAAAAGGAGTTTCATAAAAAACTAAAGAGAGAAGCAGGTTTGTAAAGCTGTATGGAGAATAAAGTGTTAGCAATTTGCTCCTGTAGGAACTTCCTCAGTGACAAATGGATCCCACAATGAATTCAAGTGAATTTTTAAGTTATCTTTTCCTATCATTTTCTTAATATTATTTAACATTCTTGACACAAGGGTAATGAGGAAAAAAAGAGGACTTTAGAGAAAGAGAAAACTTGAGATTTCAAAACTGGAACAAGGGACTATCCTGAGAGAGTATGCTTACCTTAATCCTATCCCTAATCTAAGCTAAATTTGTGATTTTTAGGTAAAACAAGGTCAGAAAACTATCCTAAATCCAATTTATAAGATATATAAAGTCACTGATTATTTTTAACCAAAAAGTAGTATATGGTTTTGTCAATGGCATCCAAATAATTAAGCCATCTAATGGGGGGGGGAAGAAATGACCAAAGCAGTTTTAAAAACATAAAAACAAAAAGCCTAGCATAATTTAAAGCGATTTAATTTCAAATTTTTATTTTTTGAATTTTTTTTGTTTTTGTGTTGGAGATAAACTGGCCTCACACTCAAAAGTCAGTCCTGGAGAAAGGAGTTAAGGGATTTACCTGTCCATTCTGGAAGCATCTGCAAGATTTTCAAGAAAGAAATAGTTCATGTATATGAGTTTGTGTGTGTTTAAGCATAAATGTTTGTGAATGTGTGTATTTTCCACAAAGTACCCGAGTAAAATGGATGGAATTATTGTCCCTCCCCAATCACATTTCTAACTTAAGACTTTTATATGGTTTTGTTGAAGAAAAGGATTTATGCATGTGATCAGGACAGTTAAGTCCCTGAGCAAGTCAAAAGTCATCACTTTAGGAGCCAGTTCCATCTGAATGCTGAGATTCTTGGGGGACAATGTCCCAGGACAACAATTATTCTATAATGACCTCTTCTGAGGTCTGGCTGTGGGGACTCCCCTTCTCTATTTTTTCCCTCTACATTTGATATTTTTTCCATGCTTTTATTTTGCTAATCTCTCCTATTGTAATTGATGGAATTTGACTCAAACAATTTTACCTATGATGAGTTTCAAATTCTGTTATTGGCATGTGCCAATCTGAGTAACCTCACTTTGAAGGGATTGAACTGGTATATATATATATATATATATATATATATATATATATATATACATATATATATATATACATATACATATACATATATATGTGTATATATATATTATTCAATTAATCATCAAGTATGTATTAATTATCTACTAAATGCAAGACAGTGGGATACAAGACAATCAAACAATTCTTATCCCAAGGAGTAATTTACATTAAAGGGGAAGGCAAGATCATTTTTATCTATCTACATATCTATCTACATATCTATCTATCTATCATCTATTTATTTTTCTATCATGCATGCATACATACATACATGCAAAAATACATACAACCTTAATTTTAAGTGAATGAATAGAAATACATACCAAGTAGCTAAACATTTGGAAGTCAGGAAAGTATGAGAACAATTTATTTAATTCTTGTGTGGAGGTTAACATCACTGGCCTACATTCAATTTTATTGGTCATTCAGAAATAAAATTTTATTAATTGTAAATATGTTGAATTTAAAGCTCTGATTTTTATCAAGTAGTCAGTTTCTAATTATGCCTCCATGTATCTGTACAAAATGAAATTTAGCTACATTATATTTAAACCAAGGACTCATTTCTCTCTGTCACTCAGTTATGACCAAACCAACTCCTGCAATACCTCTCTTCCCTTACGAATTGGTCATTTTCTTTCTCACTTTTCTAAGTATCTCACCCATTAAGCCTATTCTGCTTATGTAGACAGCTGGCCATGATGTGATCTGTATGACTTGTCAGTACTGGTAGATAGCAGTTCTCAAAGGGTTTACCAAGGTCCTGGCACTCTGAGAAGTCTCCTTGCCCTGCCACATATGGTAAATTACAAGCTGCCTCCAAATACCAGATTTTACTTCATCATAGTATAGTAAAAAGAATGATAAATTAGAGTCAGAAAACCTGAATTTAATCCTACATCTTTCACTTTCTGTGAAGTTTTAGGCAGGTCACTTGACCTTTTTGTTAATCATTTTTTTTAATCTGGGGAAATCAAGAGTATAATTGATGACCTAAATCTTTATGTTCTAAACATTACTCAATAATCTTGCATAATGACCAATCTTTCCTAGCTCTCTTTCTATTCAGTAATCCCAGTTTCTAGAATATGGTTCCAGTATTTTTTGGGGGGGTTTACTCAAGGAGAGGCTTTCTTTTTTCTTTCTGGTCTAAAGAAATGACTCATATATAAAATCACCTTATTCCCCCTGATATACACACACACTTTCATGTATGTTTATGTATGTCCATGTGTGCAGCAAATAAAAGTTTGTTTATATGTATACACCTAAATACGTATGCATAGATGGGTGAATATATGGATGTATATGTCTATACACACATACTTTCAGAACTTTTTAAAATGTTGTCAAAGAAAACCAGAACTCTATCACTTAACTGGCACTTTATAGTCCCTTCCCTCTTATAAATGCTCCAGATAATCTAACTTTCTTGTCATTCTTCATTCAGCAAATTCAGTTTCTCATTTCTGCAACCTTTGAATGTGAAGTTTCATATACTGGAATTGAACTTCTGAACTCTTGAAATATCTTTTTTTCCTAAAACTGCTAAATCTTCTACATTTCCTAGTCACTATTATTCCCTAAAATCAAGTTTTTCCCTTATTTTATCTTGTCTATTTATCTATATTGGTCTATGCATATGCATATGTATATCTTCATATAATTTTTACAAGTATCCTTTTCCCTCACCATGGAATTTAATTTCCTTGATAGCCTAGTTTATGACTTTTTCATCTTTGTAGCCCTAGCACATAACACTTCACCTTACAAGTAGTACACATTTAATATAACATTTTATATTGCTAATCTTTAAAGATAGATTCAATGAAATGCTACATTTCACAAATCTTTAATATGATTTTCCATGAAGATAATTTCTTTGGAATAATTACTGTAAAATAGTGATGTGTAGTTGTAATATGAAGTAGCAACAATACTTAAAAGGAAAAATAAAATTTATTGCTTTTCACAAGGGGAGGAAAACACATTCCAATGGGGAAAAAAAACCTTCATTGTCCTCAGTCCAAGGGTAACACATAGTAAGATGACTTCAGATATGAAACTGTGCAATGATATTCACATTCTGAGGAAATCTAGAGCTAATCAGTTCTCATACCTGAGCACTAGAGAGGAAACCAATAAGTCATTAATAGAAGACTGTCCTATTTTCCATAGGGAACAATTATAATACAATCAAATTAGTTAAATGAGAGAATTTTTTAAATTGATTAATAAGAGGTGAGTAATAATGTATGGGACTAAGGGGATTTAACTCTGTACCATCCAGAACATGTCCAGATCTATTAGCTATAATGTATCAGTATCCTGGCAGGTACTTGAGGGTAATGAACTACCAAACTGGTTCCATAAGTTTATAGAGATAGAATAAATAAATGATTTATAGTCATTTTTAATATAATCATTGTATCTATAAACATTAAGATGTAGAAACCACTCTCTAGTGTCAAAAATGTTTTAAATCGTCTAAAGCCTTGGCTACTTTAAAAAAAAAGGTTGACATGGAGACATAACTATTTTATCTTTTTAGGTAGAGTAGTTTTAAGGTATATAATCTAATGTACCTGATTCATGTCTTTTAACTCCATTTCATCTACCCAGTTGCCAAGGTTATTATTTAAAATGCAGACCTGATCATGCTATTCCCCCTCTCTCTCTCTTTTTTAATTAACATTTTA
Source organism: Macrotis lagotis (assembly GCF_037893015.1). NCBI lineage: Eukaryota > Metazoa > Chordata > Mammalia > Peramelemorphia > Peramelidae > Macrotis > Macrotis lagotis. The sequence continues at coordinate 295,780,125 of NC_133660.1, read as the reverse complement.
TTTTATTTTTCCAATTCCATGTGATGCAAGTTTTCAACATTCATCCATTTGCATATTTATAAATTACACATTTTCTACCACACTCCCTTCCCATCCCCTTCACCTTGGGGGTAAACACTCTGGTAAGAGGTGCATATACCTTTTTTTTTTTGTTTAACATATTTACATAATAGTCATTTTACATATGAGGAATTAGCACAAAGGGAGAAGAAAGAAAACTAGGTATTGGAAGGAAAATATAAAAGAAGTTTTAAGAAAAGGGAACATAGTGAACAAAGTGAACACTCAATTGAGTCTGAAACTTTACCTTCAATTGGATTTGATGAGTACTTGAGATGTCCAGTCAATTCCCTTGTACTCTAGCCAAGGTTACATATAGTGGATACTCAAATCCCCACTGACTATTCTATACAACATATGCATCTTTCCTCATTATCCAAATAGAGGATCATCATTTAACTTTTCTCTTGTCCAAATATTACATGATTTGACAGATGGAATAACATTCCAGAGAAGGATAGGGACTTTTTCAAGTCAATAATTTCCTAAGGTAGTGAACATGTTTTTCTTTCATTTGTATTCTGTGACTTCAATATGTTAATTAAAACCTATCTCTGCTCCTTCAACTTATATCCCATTACAAAAAAAAGCTGAAAAAAAACCCAGCACTGGACCAGGAAGGAGGAGAACTAGTTTCTTTCTAATCCTAGCTCTGCCATTAAATAGCTGCATGACCATAGGCTAATAAAATATTCATTCTGGCCTTCAGTTTGTTTTCTGTAAGATAAAAATTTAGGACCAAGTATTTAATATCAATGTCTCATAGTTTAGGCACTCAGGATCTTCTCAGCTCGTATGCACTGCAAATCAATTAATTGCAAAACTATTTTCATTGTCTTTGTAGAATAAACACTTTCTTTTTTAAAAAAATATTAATTTATTTATTTTTGAATTTTATAATTTTCCCCCAATCTCACTTCCTTCTTCCCATTCTGCCACAGAAGGCAGTATGAAAATCTTTACATTGTTTCCATGCTATACATTGATACAAAGTGAATGTGCTGAAAGAGAAATCATATTCTTAAGGAAAAAGATACAGTATAAGACATAGCAAAATTACATGATAAAATAATCTCTTTTTCAAAATTAGAGGTACTAATCTTTGATCTTTGTTCAAACTCCACAATTCTTTCTTTGGATACAGATGGTATTCTCCATCAAAGATAGCCCACAAATTGTCCCTGATTGTTGCACTGATGGAATGAGCAAGTCCATTAAGATTAGTCCTCAAACCCTTGTTGCTGTCATGGTGTACAATGTTCTTCTGGTTCTGCTCATCTCGATCAGCATCAGTTAATGCAAATCCTTCCAGGCTTTCCAGAATTCCCATCCCTCCTGGTTTCTAATAGAACGATAGTGTTCCATGACATACATATGCCACAGTTCATTAAGCCATTTCCCAATTGATGGACATGCATTCAGCTTCCAATTTTTGCCACCACAAACAGAACTGCTATGAGTATTTTTGTACAGGTGATGTTTTTACCCTTTTCATGATCTCTTCAGGGTATAGACCCAGGGGGTATTGTTGGATAAAAGGGGTATGCACATCTTTATTGTCCTTTGTGGTTAATTCAAATTGCTTTCCAGAAGGGATGAATGAGGTCACAGCTCCACCAACAACACATTAGTGTCCCAGATTTCTCACATCCCTTCCAACATTGAGCATTATACTTTCTGGTCTTATTGAACAGTCTGAGAGGTGTGAGGTGGTATCACAGAGATGTATTAATTTCTATTTCTCTAATCAGTAGTGATTTAGAGCAATTTTTCATATGACTATGGATTACTTTGATTTCCTCATCTGTAAATTGCCTCTGCACATCTTTTGACCATTTGTCATTTGGGGAATGTTTTTTTTAAATAAGTTTGGCTCAGTTCTCTATATATTTTAGAAATGAATACAACTAGTATTTCTATACTAGTTGTAAAAATTGTTGCCCAATTTACTACATTTCTTTTGGTCTTGGTTATAGTGATTTTGTTTGTGTAAAAGCTTTTTAATTAAAACAAATTTTCTAAAGGCTGGATTGAGGAAATAGATAATGGAAGGCTTGAAAATTTCTCCAATAGGTTCTGTAATATTTGAATGACCCATGGTATCTTGCTTCCTATTGTGGTCACAAGAAAGAACAATTGAATTACCCATTTTCAAAGTGTATAGAAAGGAATTTCCTCTTTACAATAAATTATCTATTTTTCCAATTCTAATTTACTTCCTGTAATCAAATCTCATATTGTCAATTGTCAATCACTGAACATTTCCAGATGAATTTCCCTTAAGTATCTCAAACTCAACATGAACAAGCAGAATTCTTTATATTTCCCTCAAAATCCTTCCTTCTTCTGAAGTTGGCTGTTGCTATCACAGTTGTGATCATTCTTCCAGTTGTGCAGTTTCATAATTATGGTGTCATCCTCAGCACCTCACTATATTACTCATTCACCAGTCAATTAACTGTCAAATAAATTTTTTGTTACCTTCAAAATCTTCTCTCCGTACACAAACTACTCATGTTCAAGTGCTTGGCATCTTGCTTCAAAAACTACTATAATGGTCCTCTAGGTGCCCATCCTGTTTCATGTCTCTCAATTCACAATCCCTCATCTCTGTCTTACACATTACTGCCAAAGTGATCGCCATAAACGTAAATTCTGATCTTATCAATACTCTACTTAATGTACCCCAATGCCTCTCTATTGCTTCCAGGATCAAATATAAATTTTCTATATGAAATCTAAAGCTCTTCAAAACCCATCCTGGTATTATTTTTCAATTCCTCAGCCCAATAATTCCCCCATAATCTATGTTCAGGCCATATTGATTTACTTGACACTCCTCATACATGATGTTCCTTGTTCCACATTTCTGGTTTTTGTACTCTTTGTCCCCCTTGCCTGCAATACTTTCCCCTCCTAATTTTCATCTATTAATTTAAAAAAAAGCTTCCTTTATGACTCAGCTCAAATACCCCTTTCCACACAGACCTTCTCAATCCCTTTAGTTACCAGTCTTTTCTGCTGTTATTTTGTATCTTTTCTCTATGGATAGATGTTTATATTTATTGTCTCTTTTATTAGGGATATAAGCCATGGGTCAAATTGTGGGCAAAATTGTTTTTATTTTTATTTATTTATTGTTTTTTAGGTTTTTGCAAGGCAATGGGGTGAAGTGGCTTGCCCAAGGCCTCACAACTAGGTAATTATTAAGTGTCTGAGGTCACATTTGAACTCAGGTACTCCTGATTCCAGAGCTAGTGCCACCTAGCCACCCCGAAACTGTTTTCATTTTTACTTTGTTATATTCTTTTTCTCCAGAACCTAGGACAATGCCTGGGATATACTAAGCAATTGATAAAGGCTTGTTTAATTGTGCTATTAAGTGATTGATCAACTAAAAGTTTGATTAACACTAGTCATTTCTCTTCTCTGTATGTTCAGTATATTCAGGCTTCCAGGCTTGCCAGAGAGAAAAAGGTCACTGATTCCAGACTCAAAGAATTTGACATCATATTTCACCTCTGATGTTTACTGATGCACTTGTATGCTTCCAAAAAAGGGGGTAATTTAAACTTTCTGGGCATTAATTTTATCATCTGTGAAATGAGAGCATTGGAAATGAAGCTATTCAAGGGCTTTCTAGCTCTTCATTATAGACCTTTCATCTATATGAGAAAACTTGGACAGATGATCTCCAAGTTCCTGAATCACTCGGTCAAGCTGTGTCATACTCTAAACCCTTTTCTGTATCAGACATATTATATGCTATAGCTGGATCTAACACTCTGTGTTCTATAATCTAAGGTCTCTTCAAGGTCTGACATTTTAGAATGTCCAGTATCTTCCTCTTTGAAATAATGGGAAAAGAAATGTTATATTGTGGTTAAGCTTTACCTCCTTTGAGTCAAACAATAATTCTGTGAGATGGGTACTAATATTATTATACCCTTTTGTACAGATGAAAAGCCTGAGAGACATAGGGGTTATGGGATGGTCCGAGAGTCATACAAGAGATAAACAACCAAGGCAGAATGGGAATTCAGAATTCTAAGTATAAAGCTCTATCATCTGTGCTATCCATATGCCCCTTGGAGTGACTACATGAACTGGTAAACAATACATCCCTCTTTGAAAATTCTGGCATTCTATCAAGCTGCCAGTGTATTATGTTAGATTGAAATGTGATATTCACATGAATGCAAATCTTTCTGGCTAGTTGATCCTGACAAGAGGCAACCTCTGAGTGCTCTGGGAAAAATCAGTAAAATTATAAATTAAAAAAAATTGTCCTGTGAGCGACAGAGAAAACTCCTTAAGAATTATTGCTATAAAATAATGAAATTGAAGGTCCAATCCTTACTCTGATACCATGAAATTAAAAAGCATATTGATCTTTCTGCATAAATATTAGCTCACACACATAGTTTCTTTTTTAACATTGATAAACAGTTTTTATTCAGGCAATGAAACATGAAAAAATACATTAATACTCATTATAATAGTTTCATTTGTGTAAGTATAATACAAATACTTACCTGACATATAAAAAGGAAAATTATTATAAATATAAAATTTATGTAGATGATCATTACATATGTAATGTAATCCTGGTAGGAGTCAAGCAGCTTTCCCTCCTCTCTATGGGAGGGCCAGCAATCAATCACCCACTGTATGGCAGTCACAGGGGCACAGGAAAGCAGGTGTGCATTTAGGACGGTCACTTATTGGCACAACTTACTATATGTGGAAATCTATTAGCAATGTGCTCATGCTGACATTCACACTGAGTAATTTCCTGGCACCATGGAGAATTAAAAGGGGCATCTGTATTCTACCACAAGGAAGAGCAGACTCCAGGTTAGATTCTGTTAAGACTTGGGAATTGGCTTAGAGTTCTAATTCATATATCTACAAGACTATTTGAATTATCAAGTAAATATATAAGATTACAGTTATCAGCCTGGGAATGCCAGGAAGGCAGAAACCATCTGAACTTTGGATCTTCCCCAGAACCAACACAGATTCAATACATTTTAGTCAAATAGATTTAACATTCTAAATGACAGAGAACTTCTTTAGAAAGGATTTTAGATGCCACTTCAGGCAGACTTCTAAAAGTAAAGAACAATTCAACATCTAAGTATGGCTTCACTACATACCAGATCTCCATCTATATTTATGTTATTGAATGCTAAAATTATGCATTTATCATGCATAGGATAATCATGTTATAGCAAATAAACCATCTTATTTAAGTCTAGTTGCTGGCTAATAAGTCAAAAGAAAAAAGAAGGAATTGCTTCTGGATGACAAACTATGAACAGAAGATTGTTAAGACACTCTTACTGGCAAGAGAGTGCTCACCCACCACTTAAAGTGTCAACTCTACAATAGAATTTCTCAAGGTGGTCTCTGCAGAAGTGATGGAATTCAAGGGAGGGGATTTACCAAAAACTAAAAGCCCAACCTGTGCTGGAGGACCAGCATGGCAGAAGCTATCTTGACAATTCAGCCAGTGCAAGGACTGAAGATTAATCAGAATAAGCCCCGTGACTTGAAAAAATGTTTCCCTGGTAGTGTAGATTCTACGATTTGTGTGATTACTAGTCTGCCTCATTAGAGGATGGGAGGTTCAGTTAGATTAGATCAAAGCCTGTAATTCTGTGATTATTTACTTGTATTCAGTGAAGTTTCACACCCTCTTATGCATCTTTCTAATCACGCTAAAGAACCCATAGCACAAACCTTCTAACTCTCTCTGGAAAACGTATGAACCACAAAATATCCATAACATTGTCATGCTTTGAGAAAGGCAAGGAAAACTTTTCACACACATGTTTTCAAATAATTTTCAATCAAAATAAAAGGTAACCCAAGAACTACAAATTTAAATAATGAGTTTAATAGAATGTTTAATTAGGAACTTTTGATAGCTTCTGGTGGTAAATTCTACATACTATGGTGAGATATAGAAGACATATAGACAGAAGTGAGACTGAGGGAGAGAGATAGAGAGAGTGTACTAGACTACTTTTAGGAATTGAAATGGGCTGGTGCAGGAGCAGCTAGGTGATGCAGTGGATAGAGCACCAGCCCGGGAGTCAGGAGGACCTGAGTTCAAATCTGGATTCAGACATTTAATAATTGCCTAAATGTGTGACCTTGGGCAGGTCATTTAACCCCATTCCCTTCTTTAAAGAAAAAAAAAAGAAATGGGATAGTGCATTTTGTAATGATAGCAATTTCAAGAAAGAGAAAGCAATTGTAAAGACAAAAAAGAATGTGACTTTACATTTTTTCCTCTATTATATTAATCCATTATAAAATTAGCTTCATTCTGAGGATATTTCAAGTAGCACAGGACAGAGAATGCTGGATATGGAGTGAGGACAGACCATAAGTCAATTGGTTTCAGAAACTTAATAGCCATATTAGGCTAGGAAAATCACTGTAATTCTTTTTGCATTAGTTTTCTCACAGACAACATGGGAATAATGATGACATTTATGCCCCAAAGTTACTTTGAGAACAAACTGAAATATTTTCATTGTTGTCACTCAGTTATTTAATCTCATCCAACTTTTCATGACTCTCTAGATTCTATTGTCTATTGAATTTTGGAGGCAAAAATACTGGATTGGTCTGTCATTGAATTAGGGTAAAAAGAGGTTAAGTGATTTGTTCATAGAACTGGTATTGGTCTGAGATTAGATTTGAACTCAAATCACTGTTATCAATATTATTTTAAAGTCCTTGTATTTAAGTTTTATTACTTTTATCTATGAAGTTAAACAACACAATAAATTATGGTATGTCTAAATGAAATTTGTTGTCTTTACAAGGCTTTCTTTAGAATAAACAAGCTAATTTTTCCAGTCTACAATAACAATATTTGTACCTCAGTAGATTAAAATAATATTCTACTGATTGTATTGTATGCATGGAGAGGACCTCTCTCAGATCTCCCTAAATCTATGACTCTAAAGCTTGAGGAGACCCCTTTATAGTAAGAACGGAGTGGGAAGGAATTCTTTTCGGATGTTTTGGTATCAGTGTTTTTGCCAAACCATGCAGAATTATGCTGTAGTCTCTTTTGATTGTTCTATGAATGTTTTGAAAGAATAGCAAAAAGTTTGTCCTGAAATAAATCTGATTTTTGTAAAATAAGTACCAGCTGAAACAATTTCTAGATACATTGAAGCTATAGTGACACCCATTGAAAAATGCTTGGAATCACAGTATACTACTTTTAAGTTTTAGTCCATAACTTTGGATCAAAGTATTTATACTATAGATATGGTTAAATTTTTCATATTTATTTGAGATATTGACTACATATTTAATATGCCTGAAGAACTGACCTCCCCAGTTCCACTGAAAGATATAACTTAGTCTCTCGATTTGTATGAAGCAGTAAGCCAACATTGATAACATTTTCTTTAAACACCAACAAGCCTGTTATAGTAACTGACAGTGAGGATTGGAAAGAAGAAAGGGCCAGCAAGACTAATAAAAATAATTTGTTTCATGAAGTTTCACTGAATCATAAATTAAGAAAATCTGTGTGCAATGATTTTAAAAATGGACATTATGAACATTGTCATTAAAACAATATTTTTAAATGGAAAAGATTACTACCAATTCAAGAAAGATGAGATAGCTGAATTAGGGATGTAGTTGAAAAAGCTAGAAAAAAGAACAAATTAAAAATTCCCATTTAATCACCAAATTAGAAATCCTAAAAAAAATCAAAGGAGAAACTATCAAAATTGAAAGTAAGAAAATCACTGAACTAATAATTAAATATGAGTTGGTTTCATGAAAAAACATGTAGATAAATCACTAATTAATCTGATTAAAAAAGAGAAACAAAGAAGAAAAAAAATTACCATTAACAAAAATTAAAGGGATAAGTCCACTAACAAATTAGGAAGAAATTAAAATAATAACTCATAGTTATTTGGCCCAGCTGTATGCCAATGAATTAAACAATATAAGTGAAGTTTATGAATATTAAATACATACATGCATACATATATATGTATATATAAGATCCCCAGATTAATAGAAGAGCAAGGAAAATACTTAAATTCACTTTTACAAGGGAATCTGAGCAAACATTTAAGCAACAGATATTTCTAATTCTATATAAATTGTTTTAAAAATAAGAGTAATTCTGTCAAATTCCTTTTAAGACACCAATATGGGGGCAGCTAGGTGGCACAGTGGATAGAGCACTGGCCCTGGAGTCAGGAGTACCTGGGTTCAAATCCAGCCTCAGACACTTAATAATTACCTAGCTGTGTGGCCTTGGGCAAGCCACTTAACCCCATTGCCTTGCAAAAAAAAAGACACCAATATGGTTCTGATGGGTAAATAAGGAAGAGCCAAAACAATGAAAATTATAGGCAAAATTCCCTAATAAATATTGAACCAAAAAATTTGAAAAAAATTTAGTAAAGAGGTCACATTAAATAATTAACATGGTCATGCATCATGCTAAGGTAGGATTTATACCAAGTAGTCAGGGATAATGTATTATGAGAAAAACAATCAATATAATTGATCATATCAATAACAAAATTAACAGAAATCATATGTTTACATCAATAGGTGATACAAAAGTCTTGGACAAAATAACATCACCCATTTCCACTAAAAATACTAGAGAGTATAGCAATAGATGGAGTGATACTTAAAAGGATTATCAGTATTTATTCAAAACCATCAACAAGCATTTTATGTAAAGGAGATATATTAGCTTCATAGTTTTTTGGGGGCGGGTTGCTAAGGAATAGAGTTAAGTGACTTGCCTGAGATCACATAGCTAGGTAATTATTAAGTGTTGGAGGTCATATTTGAACTCAGATCCTCTGACTGCAGGCCAGTACTCTCTCCACTGCACCATCCAGCTGCCCTAATTAGCATCATTTCTAATAAGAACCAGAATATCCTGAATGCCCATTATTACCAATTATATTTAATGTTATATTAGAACTGTTAGCTTTAGCAATAAGAGAAGAAAAAGAAATTGAGGAATTAGAATAAGCAGTGAGGAAACAAAACTTTCCTTCTTTGCAGATGATAAAATGGTACTTAGAGAACCCTAGAAAGTCAACTAAACAACTACTTGAAACAATTAAGAACATGGGCAAAACAGCAGAATATAAAATAAACCCACATGTCTGTATCTGACCAATAAATCCCAAGAGCAAGAGAGAGAAAGATACGATCCACTGAAAGTAATCGTAAGTGACAAAATAATTGGGGATTTATCTCCCTGTGAACAAAATTACAAAATAAATTTGACACAAATAAAGTCATAATTAAATAATTGGACTAATGTCAATTGCTCATTTGTTCACAAAGCTAATAAAATGACAATTCAAACCAAATTAAATTACTTTTTCAGTGCCATTTTTATTGCTATACCACAACTATTGTACAGAACTAGAAAAAAAGATAACAAAATTCAACTGGAGGAACTAAAGGTCCAGAATCTCAAGGGAACTGATGAAAAGAAATGCAAAGGAAAGTGGTCTAGCTATATCATATCTAAAACTACATTATGAAGTAGCATTCATCAAAACTGTCTACTTGCTAAGAAATACAGAAGTGCATCAGTGGAATAGATAAGGTACAAAAGAAATAATAGTGAATGACTACAGTAATCTACTCTTTCATTAAACTCCAAGACACTACTTAACAAGAATTGCTGGGAAAACTGGAAAATAGTATGGCAAAAACTAGACATAGACCCATATCTCATACCCTATACCAAAATAAGCTCAAAATGGGTAGAGGATTTGAACATAAATGGTGATACCAGATACCAATTAAGAGCACAAGAAATTGTATATCTATCTATCTATCTATCTATCTATCTATCTATCTATCTATCTATCTATCTATATGGAGCAGTGAGTAGCTTATGACGAAACAAGTGAGAGAATGTTATAAACCACAAAATAGATGACTTCAACTATATTAAATTTTAAAAGTTTGCAAATAAATCCAATGCAACCAAGATTAAAAGGAATAAAGAAAGCTGGAAAACAATTTTCACAGCTAGTGCTTCTGATAAAGAATTTATTTCTAAAATATATAGAAAACTGAATCAAATTTGTAAGATTACAAGTCATTCTCCAAAGGATGTGTTCAAAAGATATGAACAGGTAGTTTTCAAATGAAGAAATTAGCGATATCTATAGTCATATAAAATGCTCCAATTGATTAGAGAAATATAAATGAAGAACTCTGATGTTCCATAAGCTACCAGATTGCCTAAAATGACTATAAAGGAAAATGATTGATGTTGAAAGAGGATGTAGGAAAACTGGGCACTAATGCATTTTAGTGAAGTTATGAACTGGTCCAAACTTTCTGGAGAACAATTTAGAATTATTCACAGAAATACCACTGCTTGGTCTGTTTCCCAAAGAGATCATAAAAAAGGGAAAATGTTGCCATGTATAAAAATATTTAAAGCAAATGGCAAAAAACTGGAAATTCAGGGGAAGCCCATCATTGGCAGAAAGACTAAACAAGATATGGTATATCTTGTTTATGGAGAACTATTTTTCTATAAAAAATCATGAGCAGCCTGACTTCAAAAAAGCATAGAAAGACTTTCATGAATGGATGCTGAGTGACATAAGTAGAACCAGGAAATCATTGTAACACATTAAAGGCAAAATTATGAGATGATCATCTCCTGCGGACACAACTCCTTTCAGTATTTCAGTGATCAAGGAAAATTCTTAGCAACCTATTAAGGAAAATGCCTTCTAAACCAGGGGAAAAAAATCACAACAAAAGGAACAACAACAAAGACTATGGATTCTAAATGCAGAGTAAAGCATACTACATCCCCTTTTAAAAACTTCTCAAAACTTTTTCTTTCTTCCTCATGTTTCCCCCCCTTTGTTCTAATTCTTATTTCACAAGAGGACTAATATTCAAAGAAGTTAAAATTATTATATTTGTGTAACATATATCTGATTGTTTGCTACCATGATGGAGGGAAGGAAGACTGGTAGAAAAATGTGGAACTCAAAAACTTGTAAAAGGATGAATTTTTAAAATATCTTTATTTGTAATTATCAAAGCAGCAAATTAAATAAAGAAATCAAATCTAACAAGGTAGCATGAATCAAAATAACTCAAAGCTCAGAATTCTTAGCACCAATAAAGGATTGAAGCACTGTTCGTAATTTCTAGTTGGGGAGAACAATAAAGCCTTCTTAAATGAATGGAAAGGAACTAATCTAATAATCTAATCTAATTAATAGATTAATAGGGTTCTGCAGCAAGGTAAAGTAAGAAGAGTGTGTGGGTTTGTATTTTGAGATGAGAAGGCATAATAAGCCAATGTCATGTGATAAAAAGCCACAAAATGTTTTTGAGATAAAATTGATTATCTTCTTTGATTTGTGCCCAGATGTACATAATGAATAATAAATATATAAATGTTCCTTTCAAGTTTTTTGCCAAATAGATGGCACTTATCAATTTCTGTGGGTGCCAGATCTCAAACAGTATTTTAATGTAAAAGAAAGGACTTTTTTTCAGATTTTAATCTCTCAATTTCCACAATTGTGGAACCTCTACATCAGGAAGTTAAATCTTATCTTACATATAAGAAAAATGAGGACCAAGGTCACATAACTAGAATTTAAGTCTGGTTCATTTGTCTTCAGATTCAGGGCTTCTACACCCACCAAATCATGGCAAACTTTCTACTGGATCAAATAATGGAGATACACTTGTTTCGTTGGGGAACCTTTGTCCCAAATTAAGATAAATGAGGAGATTCACAGAGGAAAAGCCAACTTTAGATAATATATGACACGCTTTCTTAAGTCCTAATTAATGTGTCATTCCTCAATTCCGGAACAACTTTAATTTATTCTTTGGAGACTGAAGTATGGGTTTCTGAGAGACTTTGAAGGAGAGGTCCCAAAGGAAATAATAGGAAATATGCATGGGTCCAATAGAAGGTTTGTCAGAGCTATAGCGCTAGTAAAGAAACAGACTGTGCTGTCCCACAAACTATCCTCTATCAGATTGAAGGTACGTGGCTGCAACTGGCGATTGGTATAGGTGCCTCAAGTAAGCAGGGTCTCATTTTCATCTTAAAATCATAAGATCAAAGATTTTAGAACAGAGCAAAGATTTCTTTTGAGATGATGATGTTGTCATGGATTTTACTTTAGAGCTGAAGAAACTGAAGATCAGAGAGATTAGGAGGAAACTTTCTGAAGACCAGGAGTAGAAAATGAAAAGAACTAGAACTCATAGTATAATAATATCATCAATTTATGGATGGAAAGGAACTTAGATGTTACTCAGTCTTACTCTCATTTTACATTTAAGATATGAGTCCCAAAGAAGTTAAATGATATATCCCAAATCACACTGGTAGTAGTAGAGTCAGGATTGAATACAGGTCTCATCCCTCCAAATCAATTTCTGTTTTTACTAAGGTAAATTCCATCCTTTAAAATAATATATTGTTCTTGCAATATGTGATGATGGCAACTACCCTCTTTTAGTTTCCTCTTTTTTAAAATGGCAATAATGATTTTGTCTTCTTAGGATTATGAAAAAAGTGCTTTCCCAAACAATCACTGCTGACATATTATTTATAATTATTTAAGTAATGTATTACTAATTTTTAATATGTGATAACATGTATTATTATTCCCATTTTGCGAATACCAAAATCAGTTTTCAAAGAAGTGAATGATTAATCTGGTATTGTTACAAAAGGAGTTGGGGAGGATTTGATTTAGGTTCATTCTGCTTTAAGTTCAGTGTCATTTCCACATTCTTCATTCACCCTCTTTAGATTCAGAATGTTCAAAGATTAAAGGAAATCTAAAAGAAACTTATCACCATGTTTTCTTCTTAGAGTACTACTGAATTTAACAATATGCCTTATCTCATTATTCATAACCCTGTGTCTCCATTCTCCCTTTATATGAAATTTCCTTTAAAGTCTTTATTATTTTTTTTTACTTTACAAGGATGCTACACTATTTAAAAACAGAATTTCTCTATGTAATTCTGTACATATTCTCTTATTTCATCACTCATCTTATTGGGATCTCATGTACCTATGAATGTTTTAGCAAAAAACATTAGGTCTGAAGTTTTATTTTCCATTTGGGATGGAATGACTACTTGAGAGATGCCCAGTCATTTCCTTTGTATTTTAGTCAAGCTGGCAAAAAAAGTGGATACTCAGATCTCCACTGCCTACTCTGTTTAACATGTGGATTTTTTCCTCATTAGGCAAGTACAGAATCATAAGATTTAGATATCATCTTGTCCATTCCCATCATTTGACAAATGAAATAACATTTCAGCGAAGAGAGCCTTTATCAATGTAATAATTTCCTAAAGTAGCAAATATCTTCTTACATTTATTTAGCAATCTAAGACTCCAGAATGTTAATAAAGATCTGTCTCTGCTCTTTAAACTTATCTATTATTAAAAAAATATGCACTGGTCCAGGAAACATAATATTCTTATCTGACCCTGCCATTAATAGCTTCATGATCATTGGAAAGTCACATATACATTTGAACCTTTTCCTTTCTTTTATGACTGAATAATAATTATTGTCATTTATATCACTGATAGTCTAGGCTCTCAGGTTTCTCATTCTGAATGCGCTAGAAGTGCATAACCATTTTCATTGTACTTACTGAATAAAACATTCATTTTTAAGAATGAACTGAGAGTTTTCCTGAACTGATTTTCTTTGCAACTTTTTCGGCCCTATATTTAGTAACTTTGGCAGGGAACCTGGCTCTTGTTATCTAAATTAGGATTGATTTCCTTCCATTTGTATACCCCAATGTATATTTTTTTTTATTGGGAAACTGTCATTCTTAAATTTCTGGTATACATCTGTGTACATATTTAAAGTCCTGGTCACCTGTATATCTGAGGACAAGCATATCTCCTTATCAGGTTGTGGTGCCCAACTTTCCTTTTCCTGTGTTGTGGCTTACACAGAGTATTACTGCCTTGCTGCTATGCCATTTTCAAAGAACATAGAGGAGCATTTCCACATTACAACAATGATCTATTTTTTTCAGCCGTAGTCTCCATCATGAACTCTAATGTCATATCTCCATATGGCAATAATTGGGCAATTCCAGTGGATTTCCTTTAAGCATCCCAGTCTCAACATCCACAAACAGAATTCTTTATCTTTCCCTCCAAAGTTTTGCTGATAACGTCATAGATGTCAGTTATCCAGGTTCATGATGTTAGTATCATTCTTAGCTCCTCACTATTACTGATTTCCCATAGCCAATCAGCTGTCAAATATACTGTTAACTGCTTTCACAATCTTTCTCATATTCAGCGCCTTCTCTTCATACACAAGCAATTCTTGTTCAATTTCTTTACATCTTTCACCAGAACTACTATAATGGTCCTCTAACTAGTCATCCTGTGTCATTTCTCTCACTCCCCATCCCCTCATATCCAACCTCCACACTGTTGCCAAAATAACTGACTTATAAAGCAGGTCTGATCCTGTCAAAAAACTTCACTGCTTCTTGGATCAAATCTAAAATTTCTATATGGAATCTAAAGTTCTTAACACAAGCTGGTATGATCTTTTGAAGACCTTTGCACATTGATTCCCCCATAATCTAACATTGAACCATATTGGTCTACTTTGGACTCCTCATCATTTATGTTGCTCTGTCTTCCACATTTGCATTTTTGTACTCTCTGCTCACCCATGCCTGCAATGATTTCCCTCCTGTCATCTCCTAAAGAAAAAAAAAAGTATAAGACTCAGTTCAAAAACCCTCACATTTCCAAACTTTCTCAGTCCCTTCAGCGTCCAGTGTATTTTCTTCTAAGGCAATTTTGTATCTATTTTGTATTTATCTTATACACATAGATTATTATATTTATTTTCTCTACCATTTAGAAATGTAAGACATTTAGGACAAAAACAAGGATTTTTTTGTGCCCTTGGTTTGGTTATATTTTTATTTTACTCTGTCTTCCTAGCACCTTGAACAGTGCCTGGCATGTTATAAACAATTGACAATTATTTGATAATTATTTGGCCAATTGAATGGTTGAGTAACACTAAACCAGTCTTTTCTCCTCACTTTCTCTTCAGTAAATTCCTTTTGCCAGAGTGCAAAGGACACTTTCTCCAGATTCTCAGAATTTTACATTATTTCTCTCCTGTGATGCTTATTAATACAACTGTATGACCACAGACAAGTCATTTAAACTATCTAGGCCTTATTTTTCTGATCTGTGAAGTTAGAGAGTTAAAAATGAAGAAATTTCTGAGTGCCTTTCTAAGTCTTCAAGAATACTCACAAGATCTGTAAAATGAGAAAGTTTGAGTAGATGATGTCCAATTTCCTGCATCAGCCATATTCTGTGTTAAATCCTAAAACATTAAGACCTACCATTTGTTATATTTAGATCTAATTTTCTGTGTTCTATATTCCAAGATTTCTTCAAGGACTGATATTTTAGGGTATCTAGGTTTCCCATCCTTGAAATGATGGGAATATATATATATATATAATATATATATATATTATATATATATATTAATTTTACAGAACACTTTAAATGTGTTATCTCATTTGAATCCCACAATAATTCTATGAGATGATGTTATTATCGTGCCATATTTACAGATGAGAGATCTGAGAGAAAGAGAGGTTAACTGATGTGTTGAGAGCCCACAGATGATAAACATCCAGGGCAGCACGTAGACTCCAGTCTTCTCGGCTCCAAGTATAAAGGTCTAAATTTTGTTCTTCCCAGCAATTTCCTTGTGTCACTACAGTACTAAATGACATGAACTAATAAAGCCTCTTTGATGCTTCTTGCATTTTATCAGGTTGCCACCACTATGTCTGTGGAAGTGGGAAATCGGACCACCCTAAATGAATTCATCTTAATTGGCTTCTCAGCTGACCCCTCAATGCAGCTGATCTTCTTTGGAGCTTTTTTGGCTCTTTATTTGGTAACATTGGCAGGGAACATGACTCTTGTTATCTTAATTCGGATAGATTCCCGTTTGCATACCCCCATGTATTTTTTCATTGGGAATCTGTCATTCTTAGATTTCTGGTATACATCTGTGTACACCCCCAAAATCCTGGCCACCTGTATATCAGAAGACAAGCGTATCTCCTTAGCAGGTTGTGGTGCCCAACTTTTCTTTTCCTGTGTTGTGGCTTACACTGAGTGTTACCTCCTTGCTGCTATGTCCTATGATCGTTATGTAGCAATTTGTAACCCCCTTCTCTATTCAGCTGCCATGTCCAAATCTCTCTGTGTTGGACTGGTTTCTGGGTCCTATGTAGGTGGATTCTTGAATGCCATAGCCCACACTGCTAACACATTTCGCCTGAAATTTTGTGGGAAAAACATCATTGACCACTTCTTCTGTGATGCACCACCCCTGGTAAAGATGTCCTGCACGGACACCCAGGTCTATGAGAAGGTGCTCCTGGGAGTGGTGGGTTTCACAGTTTTGTCTAGCATATTAGCGATCCTGATATCCTATTTCAACATCCTCTTGGCCATCCTTCGGATCCGCTCAGCCTCAGGGAGGTGGAAGGCTTTCTCCACCTGCGCCTCCCATATGATATCTGTGATGCTCTTCTATGGGTCCCTCCTCTTTATGTACTCAAGGCCCAGTTCCACCTATTCTCTTGAGAAGGACAAGTTAGCTGCTCTGTTCTACACAGTGGTGAATCCCTTGCTCAATCCCATAATCTATAGCTTCAGGAACAAGGATGTGAAGGAGGCTTTCAAGAAAGTAATGCACAGTATCAAAGTACCAAGATGATTTTTATTCATATCCATGATATTTTTTATGACCTGCCTAAAATTGGGGAACAAATAAACAATGTGTTTTTCTCAATGTATTCTTGTGGAAATTATTTCTAATGTAAGGGTTCACTATGTTGATGAAGGAAAGGGTTACAAAAGGTAAAGAGGCAACAAATTTTCAAATGAAGATTTTCTCTAAGATGAACAAATAGAACTCTCCTCTATACACTGCCATCCGTCCCATGGCCAATCTAAGGCAAGTAAATATAATTTTATTAGCCTCTTTCTTTATCTATAAAGTGGTGCTAAAATAAATTCTGAAGTCCTAATGTGTTCCAAAAGTTATTATTCAAATTCAGTTTGATTCTAAATATTTAATAAGGCAATAACAAATTTAGAAATAGCATAGACTTTGTGAAATTCATTTTCTTGACTTTTGCATCTTTAACTCAGATTTAAAAAATTATGAACCACCTGATCTCTATACCCTATGGTAGTAATGATAGGCTGCAGCCAGGTTTTCACAAAAAGACAGATTTTTCTTGCTTTGTGACTCTGACAAGTAAATTAAACTCTGAATGCTCTTAGAACTTCTGAAAAATATCCTGTAATGGCAGAGGGGATATTTTCAAAAAGGAATTCTCTAAAACAATAAAATTGAAATTCAATACACATACTGGTCACATGAAATTAAAATATACATTGAGATTGCTGAGTAAATAATAACTCACAAATATTTTCAAATTGTTTTCAAGTCAAAATAAAAGTTAGCCCAATATTTATTTTTCAGTAAATGATGAGCATTACAGAAAATTTTATTAGAAACTTTTCATAAATTCTAGGATTAAATCATGCATGTAAGAGTCAGACAGAAAAGATATAGTCTACTTATTGGATATTTTATAGTGGAGATTACTTTCTGTAATCCAATCTTAGGTAAAATAATTCCCATCAAGGTTACTTTTGACTGCTAAATTAGAAGATTCTAGGAAGTTTTGGTCTGGCAATTAAAGAATTCTCTTTCACAATGTTTCTGACCTTAGATTATCTAAAACAGTTTTGATCTTTGCAAACATTTATCTCCAGAATCATCAAATTCTGCAATATTCTAACAAGGGGTTTTGCTACTTGCTTGATTGGAGGGGAAGGAAGAACAAAAGTAAAAAAAATTGAGAGACATTCTCTCACTCTCTCCTATGAAAGACTTATAAATCATTCTTACTATCCCCAATGAACTCATCTAGTTCCTATTTAATATTGAACTACAATCATATTTTTCTCCAAATATTAACACAGTTTCACTTTGCTAGGCCAAACCTTCATGACATCATAACCTAAAATGTCTCATTAAACTATTTCATACCTGTTAAAAGATACTATATTCTAGAACATTTTATTGGAAAATATTTGACGGAATTCTGAGTTTCAGATGACAACCACATTAAATATATCTATGTCTATACATCTATATTTATATACAGAACCATTTGAATGACTTTGGTGTGTCTTGTAAAGAACTCCAGCAGGAAGACTATTATTGATAGTTATTATTTTCATGGAGTTTAATGTCTCTAGAGAAGATTTTTGAGATTCTCTCTCTCTCTCTCTCTCTCTCTCTCTCTCTCTCTCTCTCTCTCTCTCTCTCTCTCTCTCTATCTCTCCCCCTACTTTCCCTGCTTCCCTATAAGATTTGGCTCACTTTCCACCATATACAAACAATTGTCCCCAAAGCTACTTGTACCTTCTCCACTAAGGTTACTTTCCTTACACTATGTATGTGATTATTTATTAAAACTTAAACTCCTTGGGGGAAGAGCAAATTTTTATCTTTCTTCATATCTTTATCTCTTAGCATAGTACCTGGGGCACATAGCATGAGAGCACCAAATTATAATAGGCCAAAAGACTAAAGGACTCACTGAGATACATACAGCCCATTTTCACACATTGCCAGAAGCAGGATTTAAGTACAGATCTTCCTCTCTACAAATAGGACAAAAAGCCACTACAAGTAATACATCTGCAAATATAAATTAAGCAACCAAAAACATTTGCTTCTACAATCATATTTTTCTCCAAATATTAATGCAGTTTCACTTTGCTAGACCAAACCTTCATGACATCATAACCTAAAATGTCTCGACTCTTATTAAACTATTTCATATCTGTCAAAAGATATTATATTCTATAACATTTTATTCTGAGTTTCAGATGACAACCCCATTGAATATATCTATGTCTATACATCTATATTTATATCTTTAGTTATATATCTATACATATATATATATATATATATATATATATATATATATGAATTTATTGAGGAAAAACACAATATCTTCTTCATATTTAGGAAGCTGTCATTTTGCAGAGTTTCTTCAGGGCCTCTTTCACATCTTTATTCCTCAGACTGTAGATCATGGGGTTCAACATGGGGAACAACACAGTGTAAAATGTGGAAACAAATTTGTCCTGCTCCTGGGAATAGCTGGAACTTGGACGAGAATAAATGTAGAGAATAGAACCATAGTATAAAGTAACAGAAATCAAGTGAGAGGAACAGGTAGAAAAGGCTTTGAGTCGACCCTGGGTAGAGCGAATCCTCAAGATGGCAGCAATGATGAAGAGGTAAGAGGCCAGGATAAGAAGAGTAGGAGTGATGACATTAGTGGCTAAGAGGAAATAGAGCACCTCCTGATAACTGTCCTTCACATTACAGGCCAGTTTTATCAAAGGTGGAACATCACAGAAGAAGTCATCAATGATATTATCTCCACAGAAATTCAGAGTGAATGTGTTGCTAGTAAATATGATAGAATTAACAAAAGCACCAGTGTAGGAAAAGCCAACAAGACATACACATAACCATCTAGACATGGCCTGAGCACAGAGCAGTGGGTTGGAGATGGCTACGTAGCAGTGATAAGCCATGGCAGCCAAGAGGCAGCATTCACTGTATGATAAACCAGCTGAAAAAAAGAACTGAGCCACACACCCAGCAAAGGAGATGCTCTTGTCCTCAGAGACACAGGTCACCATGATTTGGGGGTATATACAGAGCAGTAGCAGAGATCCAGAAAAGACAAGTTCCCACTGAAAAAAATACATGGGGGTATGCAACCAGGAGTCTGTATAGATTAACACTATCAAAGTGATATTCCCCACCATTGTCATAGAGTATACAATGAGGAAAAGTACAAAGAGTATCAGCTGCATCACAGGCTCCTGGCTGAAACCTAGCAGGATGAATTCAGTTACAGTATGGTTGACTTTCTCCATGCCTACAGAGAGCTTCATCTAGCATGAAGAAGGGTTTTCAGAAGCACCCTTGTCCATAACTAAATAAAACAAATGAGAAACAAACATTGCATTATTGGTGAAAAGTTTTCAAATTCATGTTTTGATATTGATTTCATGACTGACATCCAAGGAACGACCCAATTAGCTTCAAAGAGGATATCTTGTCAGTCTGAATACTAAAGGATATTTTAACTACAGCCATCTTCAACAAATGTCTACCAAGTACTGAAAATTGTTCCATGAAATGATGCATTTTCCACATCAATGAAATCTCCAGAAGACATGAGAGTGTTGAATAGGGCATCATTTTAAATTATACGTAATAACAGCATCAGGACCACAGTGCTATTCTTGCTTATGTTTAATGGGATTCCATTAATTAACTCATTAATTACTATTAATGGAATTAGGAACTATGGTACCATTGCTTCATCACTGAGTCTAATCCTTTTATTTTTCAGATAACTAAATTGTGAGTACAGGAGTATATGAGATTTATCCAAGGTCATCTGAGTCTAAATTCATTTCTCATTGCACCGAAGCACAATGCCTCATTCCTTACAACCTTTTGTTGAGCTAGCATGAAATATATGCAGTTTGGTAAGCATCAGGAATAACAAAATCTCAGAATCTGAAAGTTGAAAAGATTTTCATAGGATATCATCACTGCAATTCAAGACTGAAATTAATTCTTTCTATAAAATAATCTAAGAAGTAGTTATCTAGTGTTTGATTACTTCCAATATCAAATAAAAAAGTTTAATTTTTCAAATCAGAGTACACATCATGCATTTCACTTAGGAATAAATTGAATGAAGTATGTTCATCAAAGATTTTTTTTTGCATTACATCATATAGACTTCATGCTTGAACTTATCCCTCTCACCAATTGAGGAGAATTCAAACTAGTGAAATTCTGTCCTAAAATGATTACGATGATCATCATCAACTTGCATGTTATATGTTGGCATAGTGGTTGGAGTACCATTACTGAATGGCTTGTGCAGCTAGGTTGTGGCATAGACAGAATGCAGGGTCTGGAGACATGAAGACTCATCTTCCTGAGTTCAAATCAAGCCTCCCAAATTGCAGAGAATGCATACTTTATACCAATCACTTGCTACATCAAATGAAGTGCTTCAGCCCTGATTTTTGACTCTGGTTTGGTAGAGGATATTCTCATTTAAGCAGCTCCATTTGTTATTGAAATTTATGCATCATTAATCATTATAATAACTTCCCCCAAACAAAACTTTGGTTGCTTACATATGTGATTTTATTTTATCTTCACAAAAGCTCCCATAAAGCAGGTTTTTTGGGGGAGGCATTTACTTGAACTTTATGTTGATCCTTTTAAACAGGCATGAAGATGTTCAGGCAGGTATGTGTCAGAGAGGCTAAAATGTTGGAATGTACTTCTTAAGTTCAAATCTTTCCTCAGACACTCACCAACTTAGTGAACTTCAGCAAGTGACTTATCCTCTTTCTCTGCCCTGTCTTCTCTTCTGTAAATGAGAGAATAGACTGAGGCCAACTGAGATCTTTGAATTGTATATCAATGTAGATTCAGATCTTAATTCAATTTGGTTCATATCTAATTCTCTGATACTATGATTATAGAAGTATGTGATGAGGTGGAACCAAAAGCAATTCAAACAAGCAAGAAAACAGTGTCTAGCTACTGCTACTGTACAAAGGACCACAAGCAAGATACGATTCTATCGTGATCTAAAAGAGATTTTTAAGCACCTTTATATAAGAAACTCCCAGGTGGTGCAATGGATAGAGCACCAGCCCTGGAGTCAGGAGGACCTGAGTTCAAATATAGCCTCAAACACTTAATATTTACCTAGCTGTGTGGCCTTGGGCAAGCCACTTAACCCCATTGCCTTACAAAAATCTAAGAAAGAAAGAAAGAAAGAAAGAAAGAAAGAAAGAAAGAAAGAAAATTTACTCACTTTGCTCATATTCAATTCCTTATACCTCCATTTGGGTTTTCTTGGCAAAGATACTGAAGTGGTTTGCCATTTTCTTCTCCAGCTCATTTTATAGATGAAGAAGCTGAAGCAAATAAAGTTAAGTGACTTGTCTAGAGTCACACATAAAATGTATAATTCAAAATTTGAACTCAGGTCTTCCTGCCTCTTGATCCAACATGCTGTCTATCCATCGTGTTGCCACCTCAATGTAAGCATTTCTAAATGTCAGAATAATTCTCAGAAGCAGTAAATTACAAATTGTTTTATACACACAATACCTTTGTTCCTCACAGTGGCTATATGGGGTAGGCTAACATAAGTATTTTTAATACAAATTGGAAAATTGGAAAATGAGGAAACTGAGTCCAGTTTTAATAAAGTGAATTGCTTAATCTCATACAGACCAGATCCCAGTGGGACCAATGGAAATTTCCAGTTGCGTATTAGAAAATGTTCTGGGACTAGACAAAGAGCTGGGGTTAAAATCCCAACTCATTTATCCTAGTTCCAAGTCACTTATTCTCACGATTTGCCATTTCTACAATCTGAAAAGAACTCAGACACCTTCTTAGAATATAGAAATATAGAATATATAGAAATTATTCCCAAGTCTAGAAATAAAGTACTTTTATCTTTCTCTGTTTTTATGCTGGAGCACCTGGAGAATTTCCCTCCCTTCCCCCTGGGACCATATGGAAACATTGTCCCATAGGGAGTTCCAGAGAAAATCTGTTTGACTCTTGCTTTGCCTAAAAGGACAAGGTCTGAAGTAGTATCAATCTACTTGGTAATAATGATGTAAAAATCTTATTCTATGCGATAATTTCCAGTCTCATATGCTGCCTTAATTGAAAATGTGGTTCCTTCCTGTCTTTTCTGTCTGTAGCATTTCTTTAATCAAATTGAAAAAGTGGTCTAAGCACAATGTACTAGACATGGAGGACACAATGGTTGATGACTTCAACGGTTGATGACTTCACAAAGTCATCGTGTTCAAGAGATCTCTAAAGGTTGGCACCAGTTCAAATCCCTTCTCCCACATAAGACATTCCTTACTCCCCTCTTTCCCTTTAGAGTTTTCCCTCTGAAATTTCCTCCCATTTACATTGAATCTATCTTCTAGATACATAGTTATTGTTCTGGCTGTTTCTCTAAATGGAATAAGACCTACCTCAGAGAGTAAACCATTTTTTCCCTTCTATTCCCAAATCTGAGCAAAACATCTGAAACAATGTTTGTTATTGTTGTCATTTCAGTTGTGTTTGAGTCTTTCTGACCCCATGGGCATATGTCCTCTGTCCATGAGGTTTTTCTGGCAAAGGCATATGAATGATTTGCCATTTCTTTCTCCAACTACAATCAAAGTTTAAGGGATGTACTCAAGGTCACATGACTAGGAACTTTATAAATGTTGGATTTGAACTAATGTCTTTCTGATTCTAAACTCAGGCTCTATCCACTAATCTCTTACTACCTCTTACTAGATAAAATGTATAAGATTTATTTTCTTTCTTATTAGAGAATATCTTCTTCATGGAAACATTTAGCCATGGTATGTAACCCAAACTAAATGCTAATAAAGTAAATGTAGCTCAAACTCTTTTGTATTTCCAGATATTTTATTACAGAATTTAGGCTTAATGGCAATACTTAGTACAGTGCCTGAAATGATGTAGGTGCTTAATTAATACTCATTGACTTCATTTAACATAACTATAGTTATAAAGATAATTAGCAAATGGTCTTAAGGACTGGTAAAGTGTTACTGAACCTCTGAAAGAGGCTTCCTCTCTTGGAGTCCTTCATATTCTAAGGACCATCCTAGCTTAGAAAGACACCTTGATCCTAACCCTTTATGGAAAACAAAACAGAACATGGTAAGAAACACCACAATGAAAATTCACAAATTTAGTTCCATGTCTGCTATTATAAATATGTGATCTTGGGAGATTAACTATTACTAACTGATCAAAGAATTCTGATATGTCAAACAACAAATGTGTATTAAATTATAGGTTAGCATTTCTTGTGCAATAAACCTCAACTGCTGATCTGAAGAAGCTCATGAACTATCTTCTCATAGTGTTTTTCCGATTTTGTATCAATAAAATACATAGGATTACAAAGGAAATCAATTATTTGAAAATGCAGTTATATTCAAGTATTTCAAAAGTAGTATTTTAAAATGTCTACAATGAGTCTAAGTGCAGTGATTTTAAGGTAATATTGAATTATAAATGCCATTTTGTAACAACTTGTATGCTATATGAAAATATCCATAAGGTCTATTGGTGACAAAGTCATAAGTATTACTCATACTTCTGTGTCCTGTTGCCTAAAGACATAACTAAAAGCTATGAAATTTCAGGTACAGTTTACTAAAATTAAAATGTAATTTTGTTTATTTGTTTTAATTACTATTCAAACTAACAAAATTGTACAGAGATATCAGGGAAGAAACTTGAAGGTTTCAAAACTCTAAAATCCTTTCTAATTGTCAAATTCTATGTGCTATCGGTTAGACCAGGAGTCAGAAAAAGTCTTCTTCTTCTTCTTCTTAAGTTCATATACAATCTCAGAAACTTATCTGTGTGACCATTGCCAAGAAAATTCCAAATGTGTACATGAAGAGGGAGAATAAAATGGAAAATACAGAAAACAGGCAGCTTGGTGGCACAATGGATAGAGCAATAGCCCTGGAAGCAGGTTGCTAATTTTCTCTGGTGTGAGCAGGCCCCTCCACCAACCCAAGAACTTTGGACTAGAAGATTCCACAATGAGTAAGAAAAAAATCAGAGAAAGCTATGTAGGTGGAAAACTACTTTGAAGGTAAGAACAAGCACAGCAATACATGGAATTTTCTTTAAAATGATAAACAGCATCTAATTAAAACTATCACTAAACATTATACATACTGGGAATAAGTTAGAAGCATTGCCAATAATATCAAGGGTAAAACAAGGTTCACCATTTCCCCACCATTATGCAGTACTATATTAGAAATATTGAGGAATAAAAAAAGAAATTGAATTAATTAGAATAGGCAATGAGGAACTCACTCTTTGCAGAAGATAACATGTTATACATTGAATCCTAGAAAATCCAGTAAAAACTACTTGAAATAATTAGCAACTTTAGCTGTAGAATATAAAATAAACCATCATAAATCAATAGCATTTCTATATATTACCAACAAAGCACAGTACCAAGATAATGAAGGAGAAATTTCACTTAATTGTAGACATAAAATACTAGGAATTTAACCTCCCAAGACAAATCTGGAAACTATATGAAAATAATTACAAAACACCTATCACACAAAGAAAATCAGATCTAAGTAATTGGACAAATGTCAATTGCTCATTGGTAGGCTGAGCTAATATAACAAAAATGACAATTTGATCCTAATTACATTACTTATTCAGTGTCATATCTATCAAATTACCAAAAATTAATTCATTGCATTAGGAAAAAGTAACAAAATTCATATCAAGGAATAAAAGAACAAAAATATCAAAGTAATTAAAGAAAAATTGCAAAGTAAGATGGACTAGATGTACCAGATCCATAACTATATTATGGAGTGAAAATTATCAACACTATCTAAGAAATAAAGAAGTGGATAGAAGTGGGTAGAAGTCGATAGATTAGCTGTATAAGAAACAGTGGAAAATTATTTAAGTAAACTACTGTCTAATAAACTCAAAGATTTCAGTTTCTGGGAGAAGAACTCACTCTTCAGTAAAACCTGCTGGAAAAACTGGAAGAGAGTACGGCACATACTGGGCATAGACCAACATCTCACACCCTATAGCAAGATAACATCAAAGTGAGTATGGTATTTACACATAAAAGGTGATATTCTAAGTCAGCTAAAAGAATAATAGCTACTTTATCTGCCAAATCTATGAAAAGAGAGGAATTTATGACCAAAGAAGGGATAGAGAACATTATAAAATGCAAACTAGATAGTTTTTATCACATTAAATAAAAAAGGGGTTTTCCCCAAACCAATACAACCAAGATTAAAGGGAAAGAAGAAAAGTGGGAAATAATTTTGACAATTGATGTTTCTGATAAAGAACTAATATCTAAAATATATAGAGAATGGGGTGGTCAGGTGGCTCAGCAGATAGAGCACCGGCCCTGGAGTCAGGACGAGCTGAGTTCAAATTTGACCTCAGACACTTGATAATTACCTAGTTGTGTGGCCTTGGGCAAGCCACTTAACCCCATTGCCTTGCAAAAAACCTAAAACATTTTTTAATTAAAAAAATATAGAGAGAACAGAGTCAAATTTTATGAGGTTATAAGTCATTCCCCAGTTGATAAATGGTCAAAGGATTTGAGCAGACAGTTTTCGGATGAAGAAATTAAAGCTATTAATAGTCATAAGAAAAAAATGCTTTAAATCTTTATTGATTAGAGAAAGGCAGATAAAACCAACTCTGGAGTAGCACATCATCATTATCTGATGGGTAAAAATTATTAAAAAGGAAATTGTTTAATGTTGGAGAGATGTGGGAAAACTGGTATATGAATGTATAGTTGATGGAATTATGAACTGATACAATTCTTCTGGAGATCAATTTGCAACTGCACTCAAAGAAATAAAATCACTTAACCCTTGTCCAGCAGTACCACTTCTAGGTTTGAATCACAATGAGATCATAAGAAAGGGGGGGGGAAAAGCCGTGAAAAATATTTGTAACTTCTTTTTTATAGTGGCAAAGGACTGGGAATTAAGGTTATTCCCAGCCTTTGGTAAATGATGAACAAATTGTGGTATATGAATGTGATGGACTACTATTGTCCTGTAAGAATTTATGGGAAGCCAGATATCAGAAATGTCTGGAAAGACTTGCAGGATCTGATGCTGAGTGAAGTGAGCAGAACCAAGAGAAAGCTATGCATGTTAACAGTAACACTATGTGATGATGAACCTTGACGGAATTGCTTTTCTCAGCAATACAATACTCAAAGGCTATTTTGCTTTTGTTTTTTTAAAGATTTTATTTATTTTGAGTTTTAGAATTTTTTCCCTAGTCTTTCTTCCCTCCCCCCACCCCCCACAGAAGGCAATTTGCCAGTATTTACATTGTTTCCATGGTATACATTGATCCAAATTGAGTATGATGAGAGAGAAATCACATCCTTAAGGAAGAAGCATAAAGTATAAGAGATAGCAAGATCAGACAATAAGATGTCAGTTTTTTTTTTCTAAATTAAAGTTAGTAGTCCTTGGTCTTTGTTCAAACTCCACAGTTCTTTCTCTGCATACAGATGGTATTCTCCATTGAAGACAGCCCCAAATTGTCTCTGGTTGTTGCACTGATGGAATGAGGAAGTCCATCAAGCCTGATCATCACCCCCATGTTGCTGTTAGAGTGGACAGTGTTCTGGTTCTGCTCATCTCACTCAGCATCAGTTCATGCAAATCCCTCCAGGCTTCACTGAATTCCCATCCCTCCTGGTTTCTAATAGAACAATAGGGTTCTGTGACATACATATACCACAGTTTGATAAGCCATTCCCCAATTGAAGGACATTTACTTGATTTCTAATTCTTTACCACCACAAACAGGGCTGCTATGAATATTTTTGTACCAGTGATGTTTTTGCCCTTTTCATCATCTCTTCAGGGTATAGACCCAGTCGTAGTATTGCTGGGTCAAAGGGTATGCACATTTCTGTTGCCCTTTGGGCGTAGTTCCAAATAGCTCTCCAGAAGGGTTGGATGAGTTCACAGCTCCACCAACAGTGTAATAGTGTCCCAGATTTCCCACAACCCTTCCAACAATGAACATTATCCTTTCTGGTCATATTGGTCAGTCTGAGAGGTGTGAGGTGGTACCTCAGAGAAGCTTTAATTTGCATTTCTCTAATAAGTAATGATTTAGAGCAATTTTTCATTTGACTATGGATTGCTTTGATCTCCTCATCTGTAAATTGCCTCAAAGGCTATTTTGAAGGTCATGTGATGAAAATTACCAGTCACATCCAGATATGTAAGCATGGAGTATAAATGAAGACCAAATCTTACTGTTTTCAACTTTTTAAATTTTTTTTGTTTTATGTTTTTTTTCCTCATGCCAGATTTCCCTTTCCCTCAGCTTCTTCCTTCACAACAGAGTTAATATGAAAATATCTTTAATATAGTTATACATATATATAAATAACTTGTATTATATTGCTCTCTGACAAGAGTGGATGGGAGGAACTTAGACACATATGATGATTTTTGTCTTTCATATTGAAAGAAGACCATGACACCATGACATCAGGGAGGTAATGCCAAAACAATCTTATGAATTAAATTTCAGTGAAGGGATAGTATGCTAAATCACCAATCTCACTTTCTCCTTCAAAGTAATCTAGGTCCAGTGGTCAGATATGAATCAAGACAACTGGACATGAATGTGAGACAATCCGGGTTAAGTGACTTGTCCAAGGTAACACAACTAGTATCAAATGCCTGAGGTTGGATTCAAGCTCCCATTCTGAATCTACTGCTTTATCAATTGCACCATGTATATGACCCTTACACACACACACACAGACACACACATATATTTACATATGTGTGCACCTACATATATATGCATGAAGCAGTAGAAATACAAAATAAAACAAACATGCTAAAAAAGATTTAGATATCAAAGTTGTTGTTCAGCAAAGGTTATTATGAAAATGGTACTTAGAAATCTAAGAGCAGCTCAGTATTTCATTCATTTTTGAAAGATTTTATTTATTTTGAATTTTACAGGTTTTCCCCAATTTTGCTTCCCTTCCCCCACCACCCCCACAGAAGTTAGTCTTTACATTGTTTCCATGGTCTGCATTGATCTAAGTTGAATGTGATGAGAGAGGAATCATATTCTTAAGAAAGAAACATAAAGTATGAGGTACAGCAGAATTACATAATAAAATAACAGTTTTTAGATTAAAGGTAATAGTCTTTAGCTTTTGTTCAAACTCCACAATTCTTTCTCAAGATACAGATGACATTCTCTATCATAGACAGCCCCAAATTGTGCCTGATTGTTGCACTGATGGAATGAGCAAGTCCATTAAGGTTGATCATCACCCCCATGTTGCTGTTAGGTTACAATGTTCTTCTGGTTCTGCTCATCTTGCTAAGTATCAGTTCAAGCAAACCTCTCCAGTCTTCTCTGAATTCCCATCCCTTCTGGTTTCTAATTAAACAATCGTATTCCATAACTTATATACCACAATTTGTTCAGTCATTCCCCAATTGATGGATAGTCAGTCAATTTACAATTCTTTGCTACCACAAACAGTGCTGCTATGAATATTTTTGTACAAGTGATGTTTTTATACTTCATAATCTCTTCAGGGTATAGACCCAGTAGTGGTATTGCTGGATCAACAGGTATGCACATTTTTGTTGTGCTTTGGGTGTAATTCCAAATTGCTCTCCAGAAAGTTCGGACGAGTTCACAGATCCACTATTTCATTCATTTAATAGTTAACTGTTTTCAAGAAACATTATCCTACAGTTTAGGATATGATTGGATTGGGATATGATATATGGGATATATGATTGGAAGATGATTCCTAGAAAATTACATGACATACAGGGAAGAGATTCTTCACAAGGAATTTTACATATATATATAGCACTAATTTTTAAAGTTATGCTTTTGGCTAGTCACTAATTCCATTTCAGTCTTGTTATAAATAAGACTTATTTTTATAAGCTGAATTTATAATAGATAGTTATTAATGAGAAGACTAATTATAGATTAATTTTAATTTTTGAAAAAAAATAACAAATTACTAAGGGTTTCAGATGACAGAAAACTTGTTTCCAAATTAGGAAGCTGATATTTTGAAGAGTTTCTTCAGAGCTTCTTTCACATCTTTGTTCCTCAGACTGTAAATCATGGGATTCAACATGGGGAAGACCACAGTATAGAATGTGGAGACGATTTTGTCACGTTCTAAAGAATAGCTGGAACTTGGGCGAGAATAAATGTATAGGATAGAACCGTAATACAAGGTGACAGAGATCAAATGGGAGGAGCAAGTAGAGAAGGCTTTGAGTCGGCCCTGGGTTGAGCGAATCCTCAAGATGGCAAAAATGATGAAGAGATATGAGGCTAGGATGAAGACAGTGGGTGTTATGACATTAGAAGCCAAGAGGAAATAGAGCAAAATATGGTAACTGTCCTTGATGTCACATGCAAGCTTCACAAGGGGTGGAAGGTCACAGAAGAAATCATCAATTACATTATCTCCACAGAAGGGCATGATGAATGTTTCATGTGTAATGATGGCAACGTTAGTGAAAGCTCCAAGATATGAAGCTGCAACAAGACCCACACAGATCTTTGGGGACATGATCTGTGCATAAAGCAGTGGTTTGGAGATGGCCATGTAGCGGTCATATGCCATGGAAGCCAACAGGAAGCATTCAGTATATGCCAGTGCACCTGAGAAGAAGAACTGAGCCACACATCCAGCAAAGGAGATGCTCTTGTCCTCAGAAATACAGGTCACCATGATTTTGGGGGTATAAACAGTGGAATACCAGAGATCCAGAAAAGACAGGTTCCCAATGAAGAAATACATGGGGGTGTGTAGCCGGGAGTCTGTACAAATTAAAACTATCAGAGTGATGTTCCCCATCACCGTCACAGAGTACACAATAAGGAAAAACACAAATAGCATCTGTTGCATCATTGGATCCTGGGTGAAACCTAACAGGATGAACTCAGTCACAGTGTGATTAAACTTTTCCATTAATTCAATAACTTTTTTCTTTGCTTAGAAGATTATACATTTCTGAATTGCAATGACCTTTAGGCCTTGGAAAAATGAGGGGAAATCATCATTAATCACTGGAGAACACAACATCAACTTGAAATAAATACTTTTTACTTCCTTAACTCAACTAAATAACTTTTTTAATCACTCATTCAAAAAAAAAACTTGTTGAGTGTCTTCTATTTCCTGAAATATGAAAAGCTTTAGGGAAACAGAGAGCAAATCTAATACTGATTTCAAGAAACTTGAATGTTAATGTCTGCCATGAAATTTGCAATCATGTTATAAATATGTATACTGCTAGAATTGTTTGCCCTTTGACCTGGGTGCTTCGCCAGAGAGCCTCGAGATACAATGATTAAGTGAAAAATGTCTTTCAATATTAAGGAACAGATAATCCACTAAGATTTTATATATAGATAGATAAATAGATGGATAGATAGCTAAGTGGAGAGAGAGAGAGAGAGAGAGAGAGAGAGAGAGAGAGAGAGAGAGAGAGAGAATACATAGATAGATACAGAGATACATAGGCATATAAATAAGAATATTTTTATCCAAAGCAGATAAAAGATAAAAATAAGTATATTTGAGGAATCACATAGGAATTTGGGAGCCTAAGTAGGTTTTCACTGAACTGAGGTGTTTTTTCTTAGGTTTTTTCAAGGCAAATGGGGTTAAGTGGCTTGCCCAAGGCCACACAGCTAGATAATTATTGAGTGTCTGAGACCGGATTTGAACCCAGGTACTCCTGACTCCAGGGCCACTGCTTTATCCACTATGCCTCCTAGCCGCCCCCCCCCCCCCACTGAATTGAGTTTTGATGGAAACGGTATTTGAGACAGAAGCAGAAACTATGGATTAGCATCTTGGGCAATGGAAAGAGAACAGATGAAACATTTTCAAATGCGATACAATAATTAGGGCAGTACGGCAAGCTTGTCAAGCAGTTTAAAAATCTGTGCAAAAGTCTCTCAATTAAAATAAGAGGAGTTTACATTTGATCAGAGTTTTAGGTACCTACTGAAGTTTTATTGCTGTTTTTTGTTTTAAGTAGGAAAGTGAAATAGTAAGGCCTGCCAAGTCAAATCAAGTCAGCTATGCAAACATACTGGGAATAGAGGTAAAGTCAAATGGCAGTCCCTTCATCAAGGATATCATCGTTAAGGGGGAGAACATGAAAATAACTGTTTAGAAATGATAGATATATACTTCTAGAAATATTTAGATTTAGATGCTATGAATATAATATAAATGTCACAAAAATATTCAACAAAGAATCAGGAATTATTTGAGGCAGAGATGCCAGGTTAGAAACTTTGGGAAAAAAATCTAGGTGAGATGTAGAAAAATTTTTGAATGAGAATGAATATCAAATCAG
Organism: Macrotis lagotis; assembly: GCF_037893015.1. Taxonomy (NCBI): domain Eukaryota; kingdom Metazoa; phylum Chordata; class Mammalia; order Peramelemorphia; family Peramelidae; genus Macrotis; species Macrotis lagotis. The sequence goes on along the minus strand of NC_133660.1, from coordinate 295,747,772 downwards.
TGGAGAGAATTTCATAAAGTTATGATAATAATATCAATAATAATAGGATTTTTTGTAAAGTGTTGTGTATGTATTATCTCATTTGATGCTCACAATAACATGGTGATGTAGCTTTTAGTCTTATTCTCATTATGCAGACAGGGAAATTGAGCCTAATTAGTCTAATTAAGCAACTTTCCGAGGTCACATGACTATTTAGTCTGATGCAGTCTAATGACAGCCCTCTTTAAATTTAAAGTCTACAGTTCAGTTTGCTCCACCAAGATTTGATAAATATTTCATATTTAGAACAGTCAATATTTGGCAATTGAATAGGTGTGTGCAATGAGAGAGAAAAACATTTTCTCTCCTCTGTTAGATTGTGATGTCTTTGAGAGCCAAAATTATCTTGTACCCCTAAGCGTATGATCTAGGTAAACTAACTTCAGTGTCTTCTTATCAACTTGGTAAAGGTAAGGGGTTATTTCTTCTTTCCTTTTAGTAATGACAACATTCAAATATTGCCTATCACCTAATAAAGGCTTTCAAAATGATGGATCCTTCACAAACAAAAGTAGGAAACAGTCATTCATAAAATACTCATTATTATCATATCTATAATCCACATTTCTTCCCACATTTTTTTCTTAAGTACTTGGATCCCAAAGTAAAATCTAGACTTTATAAATCCAGTGGATCCAAGAAATTATAGAAAGAGATATTCAAATTAGAGAGGTCCTTAAATGTTAATTCATCCCAATTTTCATTTTAGTGATAGTATCTCTACTGTTAGAGAGACAGTATCTGTAATCTCTGACAATTTCTACTTTTGTGATCTTGTTCAAGTCTATTGGAACACTGGAAGACCTGAGTTCAAATCTGGTTTTAATTAATTCCTAAATGTATGATCACATGGTCACTTAAACTCTGTCTTACTCAATTTCCTCAACTACAAAATGTCAGTAAAAATCGCACCTCCCTCCCAGGATATTTGTAAAGAAATAATTCCAAACATATGAAGTACCTTACCTAAGGTCTTTTAACTTTAAATTGAGCTCCTCAATCACTGGATTACATTGTTTCATATTCCCTAAATATTAGATTTGAAGATTCCTTTTAATTCACTTTAATTTTGGGATATGTTGTTATAGTATAGAGGTGCATTTCTGAATGCTTATATCAAAAGAGCACTTTCAATCTGAAATGTTATAAATAAAAAAAGAGATGAATTATTGAAAGAATTCTTCTTTTCAAGTATACAATTCATACTTTTTGTTGTTTCCTAGCGACTGCCTCACTGAAGACAACCCAACTCAAAGTAGTCTTGCTCCAGCATGATCAACGTGACCATCATCATCATCATCATCACCATTATTACTATTAATTACCATCCATGCATCATCATAACAGAGTTCATAAGTATTGCAGTTATAGATCAGAGCTGAATCCCCAACTGCTAACTTTAGTAGGAGTGAGTTCATAAACAAATTACCCTATTACTTAATAATTTTGTAACTAGAATAATTTCCTGAGATTTTTAATTAAATAATAGACAGAGAGGAATACTTGTTGGAAATAACTGTCATTTCTGAGTGTTCATACTCTGATTTGATTCTATTTTGAATCCTAGTGACTCTCAAAAAAGTCATGTATGATACAAAAACACATGATTTCATTTAATCTCCATTTATCAGATAAAAGTGATAGAGATGTCTTGATTTGACCTGATCTGCTACTAGGAAGTAGCAGAGCCAGAAATACATATATGAAGCATGATACAGTGGAATCCAAGGATGCAAGTTCAAATTAGCTTCTGACGCTTTCTACTTCTGTAATTTTGTTCAAGTCAATTCTAGCATTAGCTAGAGCTCTGAGTCTGAAGTCAGGAAGACCTGATTTCAAATCTGGCTTTAGGTAATTCCCAAATGCATGATATCATGGTCACTGAACCTCTGTCTAATTCAATTTCCACAACTACAAAATATTAGTAAAAACAGTGCCTACTTCCCAAGATGTTTGTGAGGAAATAAATAGATACAGTTTTCATAGAATTTAGCATAATTCCTGGAAGTTTTGGATTACTTAAAGTTTGTTTTCTTCTTTTACATTCTGGACCTGTTTCCTTATTTTTAGAAGGTAGTGAATTTAAAAATCACTTTGGTCTCTTCCTAATCTAAAGGTAAAAATCCCTGATTACTTTACCATATGAAAATATCTACATAGCAAGTCATCCTTCTTCTTTTGATCATTCTTCTTCTCTGTATTTGCACACACACACACACACACACACACACACACACACACACACAAAGAGAAATACAAACACATACCTAGATCCCACATGATTTTTAGTGATCCCCTATTGCTGCAATAGCAGTGTTTTCTGTGTTAGCCTCCTACAATCTGGCATGAATTTACCTTTCTAACCTTCCCTACCTTTCCAAACCTTGCCTAAGGTCACAAAAGACTGCTATCAAGGCTCGACTTGGATTACTGACTTTCTGACCTCTCTGCATCAAATTGAGCTGGTCTATGCTCCCCAAATACACACAATTTTAATTGTTTAATACACACCCCTGTACCTTTGCTCCTGTACATCTCTACATTTCAGATTCCCTCCCTCTATCCTGCTGATGAATTCCTGTCTTTTAAAGTCAGTCTTAAATGCTACTTTCTATAAGTATTCTCCCTAATCTTCCTCTTTGGTAAAGATTTTCCCTATCAAACACATTACTCTTTTATTTTGTAACTTATAATATTTTTACTTGTCTTTTTCTATGTACATATATTAGGACAGCAAATGGAAATGATTGAATAGATAGTCATATCATCAAAACGTACCTACCCACAATTAAAATATTTATTATTTTATACATTTCAATGCAGATAATGAAGAGAAATCATTGGTAAAGCCAATATATTATTTTACTTGCCATCCCCTATCTCAAAATGTAGTATTATCAATTACAGGAGGAAGAAATCACTTTCAAATCTGGAAGGGAAATCTTGCTTGGAGGAACTTGGAAAATCCTACCTCAGTTCCTGAAGAGTCAGATGAAAGAAAACATATAGAAGTAACCAAGATGTCACTAATTCAGTATTGTGCTAATAATTAAATTACTAATAACAATTCTAGTTTTTGGATGTTTTCAATATTAAAATTTAGTTACTGGCTTGTTTATTTTTCACTCCTGTCTAAAGTAGTGAATTCATTTGAAGATCTGTATTATACAAACTGTACAAGGCATATTATTAAGTGTGCTAAGGAAACATAATGAAATATGGAAGGTCTGATAATAAATAGTTTCTGCTTTAATATAGATAATAAAAATAGTGAATGTTACTAAGAGCTGAACAAAGTATTCAGAATTCCCTAAGAAGGCAGAGAACTTTTTCTACTCTCTCCAGATCCATTGAATTTCTGAATCCAGATAAAATCAAATTAAAAAAGCAAACATCTCACCTTGAACAAATACATGGAAAGGAGAGGCGACTGGATGTGGTTCAAAAATCAATAGAATAGAAGGCAAGACAGCTGAACTACAGCCATGAATCTGCCATTAGATGTCGATGTGACTCAGGATGAATCTTTTCACTTTACTGGGCCTCTTATGATCCTCATGTAAAATAGTATTACTATTGGATAATATTGAACCAGATGGTTATTGAAATGAATCATGATATAATTTCTTTCATCTTCTAAGTTCTCTTCAAATCAAATCCCATATTTTAAAAATGATATTAGCTATAATTTTTATGTTCCAACTGACCTTTACAATTTTTTGTTTGTGGGGGTGGCTAGGTGGCTCAATGGATAGAGCACTGGCTCTGGAGTCAGGAATACCTGAGTTCAAATCCAGCCTCAGACACTGAATAAATACTTAGCTGTGTGGCCTTTGGCAAGCCACTTAACCCCATTACCTTGCAAAAACTAAAAAAAAAAATAAAGATTTTATGTTTGGGTTTTGGAATTCTAACATTAAAAATCCTAACTTTTGAAAAAATTATTCTGGCTTGTCATTCTATGTCAAAAATTCATTTTAATCTTAATATGGTCATCAAAATGAATGACTCGTTCTCTACATTACATATATATGTTGAGCTTCCAGTTCATTAAAATGTCCAAGACTCCTTGATTTAAATATCCAAAGATAATGAGCATGCTTTCATTCTTTTCTAGGTTTGTGGGATTTTTTTCCATTCCCTTCAGTACTCAGAGGGAAATCAGTTATCTCTTCCTTCTTTTTTTACTGCTCCAGACTACTCATTTTCTCTATTTAAGCTAGGAGTTGGGATATGTGTTGGAATTTTATTTCAAATAAAGTTGCCTCTGAGCTAAAGTTTCAATGTTAAGCTACATCAAGATTTTTCTCTCCTCTACACCCTTCTCAGATTTCATGAAAAAATTCTAGATGGTGATAAACCCAAAGTTCAATTCTTTGGAGTGCAGGATATAGCTAAAATATTTATGCTCAATGTAGGACATTACTTTGCCCTTTGTTACCATTCTAGTATCATATAATTCACTTGGACATACAATGACTCAATTCCTAAACTATGTGATGCAGGAAAAATGTTTCTCTAAGGTCCCTTTCAGTATTTAAATCTCAGACCCTTGTGAGTTTAATGCCAACATAAAAGAAATAGCTTGAATTATGGGAGTTAAAGCATTATGGCAAGCTGGTATGTGAGACACTGAGGCTCAGAAATACCATTTTTGACACTAACATCCCACCATTCAGGCAGCTGCTTGTAAACCACTAACTTCCACTGTGAGAAAACCTTGAATCATGCAACTTACCGATAGCTCCAGAGGTAGTCATCACTAAGAAGTCCAAATCTGCTAATCTTGGATCCTTTTCTATTTGCTTTGACTTCCTCTGGGTATAACAACTGCACTTAGGTCTCATGGATTAGGAGATCTCTCTCAGAGGAGATCATGGAGCACACTAGGGAATCATGGTCTCAAAAATTGGTCTCTCCATGTCTTCCTTTCTCTCTTAGAATTCTGCAGAATTTAGAATAAAAACAATTAACCACTTTTACTTCATGGTCCAATAGACTTTGTAATTTGGGTGTGACAGGACTTTCAGTATCTTAAAGCTTCAGAAGCTAACAGAGCTCTATCACATGCACAGTTATTTCTCCAAATAACCATGGAAAAAACAATTTTAAGAATACCTTTTTGAAAGTGTAAAATATCTCAGCTCATTTGATGTTCTTTTGACTATATTAGATAAATTATGTGTTGAAATATGAAAAAATGAAGAAGACTTCTTGCAATAGTTTCTACTTCTTTCCTACTGAAAAATAGTGTCTATGGGTTGGAAAGAGGTCTACATTCAACAGTCATAGGACCTGAGTTTCAATCCTATATTTTATAGATTCATTCATTCATTTGTTTATTCATTCATTTATCATTATTTATTATTTTTGTATGTATGTATGTATATATATTTATTATTATTTATTTCCCATATGACTTTTGGTCAGTCAGTCAAATTCTCTCAGTCTGTTCTCTTTTCCATAAAAGTAAAAAGCTGACCTAGGTAGGTTATAAGGTTCTTTAGAATTGGCCATTCATAATCCTACAATTCTTTATTTTCAGTGCAGTAAGAAAGACATAATAAGCTAAACTCTTATTTTCTGTGAAGCAGAATCTAAACCCTAAAGATATGAAGCAAAGCAGTTGAAGTCTTCAAAGATTTTATATTCTAATGGTAAGATATAAATAAAAATAAATAAATATTATGTACACAGAAAATAATAAAAACAAATTAATGATTTCATAAAGGAAAGGATAAAAATACCTCAGACTCATAGAGTTTGTAACTTGGCCAAGGTCCTATACCAAGTCATATAACTCAAGAGTAAAACTTCCATTGAGGCCCAAATGGAGCAGTATCCCTTACTTTTTATGACATCAACCTTTGGGACTCCAAAAGCACTGAAAATGAAAATCTGTTAAAGTAGGAAGAACACTATTATAAGTTTCACTTTATATATTTTATAGCTGTGAGAACCCAGGAAAATTCCTTTGTGTCTCTAAGCTTAAATCTCTGCATTTGTAGAACGGGGAAAATACTAGCACCTACTTCAAAGAATAATTGTGAATTGTCAAGTTACCTAATGTGTGTAAACAATTTTGTAACTTCAAAGGGCTAATTAGATGTTATTTGCTGTTGTCGTTGCTGTACTTCTTTCGAAGAAAATGAAAGAATGACAAAAGAGACATAAGGGGTGCTGTCAATTTTGTCTAAGTAGACACACCTCCATAACATCCTATCCTTTGGTGAAGGTCACCAGATACAGGAAACTCCAAAGCTCTCATTTGAAAGACAGGAAAACTGAGAACCAGAGACTTAATCTCTGATTTTCCACTTGCTCAAGACCATATGGAAAAAAAAGGATCAGAGATTGAATTTGATTGTAGGACCTTTGATTCTAAAACCCGGGGGTCCCTTCAGGCTTTCACATTGCCCGGTAATGAGACAATGTCACTGTATTTCTTTGGACATGTTATGTCCAAAGACAAAAAAAAAAAATCACAAAACAACACCTTCAGGAAAAGCAGATATAATTTAATTACACTCAGTGGAGATATACGTAAAAGCAAGATGGATAAAAAGGAAATCAGAACGTATTCAAAAGAGACAAAAGTAAAAAAGTCTATGCAATTCCACAAGGTCAGAGTCATGGTTAAACAAGGCTCTAATACAGAATGCTCTCTCAATCTTTTGAGCATCTCAGTGAAGATCTTCAAAATCACATATGATGTTTATTTTTCAAATATTTTATAGAGGGGATTAATATGAGTTTGCTACTGTAGTCCATTTCAAACCTAAAATTCTCTGATTCTGTGATGATTTGGCCAATGGAGAAAAGAATGCATGCATGAATGAATGAATTCAGTCAAATGCTTAGAACTTATGGTTGTTCTGGGGCAGAGCCAAGAGGGTGGAGTGAAGATAACATGCTCCCAGGGTTTTTCCCTTCCAAAGATAGATGAAGCCTCAGCAATGACATTCAAACTACAGATCCCACCAAGAAAAAGAGAAGATGACAATAATGGGACATCATATCAAAATCATTGAATAAAATAGAGAAAAAAAGAAATCAATGATTTGGTCATACCAAAAAAAAGCTATAAAAATAGCCAATTAAATATCCCCAGCCAAATACCAAATTAGAAATTGTAAAAAAGGAAAGGAAAGAGTAATAAAATTGAAATCAGGAAAATCATTTATCAAATAAAAGGGAATTTGTTCTAGAGGGGAAAAAACAATAACATAAACAGACTTCTGATTAATGTGATTTAAGAAAAAGAAAGAACACCAAATCACAAGTATCAAAAATGAAAATGGTGAAACCATTACCAATTAGAAGGAAAATCCAGAGAGAATTTAGAGCTATTTTACTCAATTACATGCCTAAACTCAACAAACTGAGTGAAATGGATGAATATTTATAAAAATAATAAATACCCAAATCAACAAAAGAAGAAAAGAAATGTTTAAATAACACCATTTCAGAAAAAAAATGGAAGAAACCATCAATAAACTCCCTAAGATAAAGTCTGCAGGTCCATATGGATTCAAAAGCTAAACCTACTAAACATTTAAGGAACAATTACCAATTCTATGCAAACTATTTTTTTAAAAAAAGAAGGTATTTTATCAAATACCTTTAATGATACCAATTTGATTTTGATATTTAAATCAGGAAGTGTCAAAGCAGGATAAGAAAATTATAGACCAATCTCCCTAATGAAGATTGATGCAAAAATCTTAAATAATATTTTGGCAAAGAGATTTCAATAAGTAATTACTAGAATAATATACCATAATTAGGCAGGGATGATTCAATATTAGAAAAACACTCATAATAAATGAACACATCAACAAAAAAAAACAATAGAAGTCATATGATTACTTCAATAGATGCTGAAAAAGCCTTTGACAAAACACAACATCCATCCCTATTAAAAACACTAGGGAGTATCAAAACAAAAGTAGTTTTCTTTGAAATAATAAGCAGCATCAATCTAAAACCATGCACAAATATTATACGTAGAGGGGATAAACTGGGAACATTTCCAATAAGATCGGTGGTGAAACAAGGATATCCATTATTACCATTGAGTTTTATACATACATATATATATATATATATATATATATATATATGTATATATATGTATATGGCATTCAAAATGTTAACTTTAGCAATTAAAGAAAAAGGAATTGAAGGAATTACACTTAGCAATGAGGCAGTAAAACTTTCACTCTTTGCAGATGATATGATGATATACTTAGAAATTTCTAGAAAACCAACTAAAAACTACTTGAAGTAATTAACTTCAACAATGTATCAGGGTAAAAATAATCCCACATAAAACATCAGCAGTAATATATATATATATATATATATATATATATATATATATATATATATATATATATATATTAACTACAAAGTCCAAGCAAAAGATAGAATGAGAAATTTCATTTAAAATAACTGCAGTTAACATGATATACTTGGTAATCTACCTCTGAAGATATACCAAGAAACTGTCAACATAATTACAAAATACCTTTTACACAAATAAAATCAAACAAATAAAGTCTAAACACTTAGAAAAAACATCAATTGCTCAAGCTTAGATGGAGTAATAAACTAAAAATTATAATTCTACTCAAATTTAATTACTTATTCAGTGTCATTCCAATAAAACTACCAAATAGCTATTCCTGGGCTAAAAAATACTAACAAAATTAATCTGCAGCAATAAAAGGTCAAGAATATCATGAGAAAAGATGGAGAAAAATGCTATGTAAATGAATAAACTGTACTAGATCTAACTGAAAAGATTTGCACTAATAAAAGTAAAGCAACCAAGATTAGAATGAACAATTTTCACAGCTAAGAGGAAATGATAAAAGTCTCATTTCTATAATATATAGGGAATTGAAACAAATTTATAATGTTACAAAGCATTCCCCAATTGAAAATGGTTGAGTTATAGGAACAGGCAGTTTTTGAATGAAGAATTTTAAATACATAATATAAAAATAATAATATAAATTAATAAATTTATTAAGAAATGTAGAATATAATATATAATAATAAATGGTACATAATATAAACAGTAAATAAAAATAAATTAATTGATATAAAATAAATAATATATAAATATATAATTACAAAGAAAAATATGAAATCATTTCAGATTAGAGAAATGTAAATTAAAACAACTGTGAAGTACCACCTCACATCTATCAGATTGACTGAGATGACAAAAATGGAAATAGTTAATGTTAAAGAGGTTGTGGCAAGATTGGGACATTACTGCACTGTTGGAGTTGTGAAGTAATCTAACCCTTCTGGAGAACAATATAGAACTATGTCTGTAGAACAATAAAACTGATCATACCCTTTGACCCAACAATACCAATCCTAGCCCTATATCCAGAAGAAATCATATCAATGGGAAATGTTTCATATAATCAAAAACATTTATAGCAGCTCTTTTTGTAGTTCTGAAGAATTAGAATTTGAAATGTTCCCCATCAACTGAGGAATGAATGACTAAAAAAATTACGGTATATGAATTGTATGGAGTATTATGGTTCTATAAGGAACCACAAATTGTTGGACCCTAGAGAAGCATGGAATGAATTTCAAGAAGTGATGCTGAATGAAGGGAGTAGAACCAAGAGAACAATGTATACATTAACAACAACATTGTGAAATAATCACCCTGAGGGATATAACTTCTCTCAGCAGTCCAGAGAGCTAGGCAACCTTATTAGACCAGCTATGTGCAATGCTATCCCCAACCAAAGGAATAAAAACAAAAACAAACAAAAAAACCCCTCCAGAATTTGATGAACACTACATTCACTTTTTTTTTTTCAACAAGGCAACGGGGTTAAGTGGCTTGCCCAAGGCCACAGAGCTACGTAATTATTAAGTGTCTGAGGTCGAATTTGAACTCAGTTCCTCCTGACTTCAGGGCCAGCGCTCTATCCAGTGTACCATTTAGCTGCCCCTACATTCACTTTTTTTAAGGTTTTTTTTTTTTTTTTTGCAAGGTAAATGGGGTTAAGTGGCTTGCCCAAGTCCACATGGCTAGGTAATTATTAAGTGTCTGAGACCGGATTTGAACCCAGGTACTCCTGACTCCAGGGCCAGTGCTTTATCCACTGTGCCACCTAGCCGCCTCCCCCATATTCACTTTAAAACAAAATATCTCTTATGTATTTCCTTTCATCCTAATTCTTCATACCAAAAATGACTAATCTGTAAATATTTTTAACACAAATGCGTATATATTTAAACTGAAGAGCAACTAGGTGACACAGTGGTGCCTGCACTGGCCTTGGAGTCAGGAGGACAGGAATTCAAATCCAATCAGACACTTGGCTCTTACTAACCACAACATTGTTGTTGTTGTTGGGCAAATCACTTAACTTTGATTGCCTTGCATCAAGAGCCATCTCCAGTCATCCTGATCCATATCTGTCCACTAGACTCAGATGTATCTGGAAGAGAAATTGAGACTGGTGACTTAGTTTGGGCCCTACCTCAAGCACATCCAAATCACATGCTTGTCATTGTATCATCAACCTGATATTGTGGTCTCCTTTGAAAATGAAGGATAAGGAACGGCTAGGTGGCACAGTGGATAGAGCACTGGACCTGGGATCAGGAGTACCTCAGTTCAGACACATAATAATTACCTAGCTGTGTGACCTTGAACAAGCCACTTAACCTCATTTGCCTTGCAAAAAAATCTACAGAAAATGAAGGGCAAACATTATTATTCAAAACAAATAATATGTGGGGTGGCTAGGTGGCACAGTGGATAGAGCACTGGCCCTGGAGTCAGGAGTACCTGGGTTCAAATTTGGCCTTAGACACTTAATAATTTCCTAGCCGTGTGGCCTTGGGCAAGCCACTTAACCTCATTGCCTTGAAAAATCTAAAAAAAAAAAAATAATATGTAAACATGTTAGTCACAAATTTATATATACAACTTTAACCAGAATGCTTGCCACTGAGGGGACAGAGTTGAGAGGGGGAAGTTGGAAGAAAAATGTATGACATTGATATAAAAGTGGAAAATATCTATAGAATATAATTAGAATAATAAAATAAAATATTTTTAAATGCCTGAAAAATAGAGGAAACTACAAAATAACTCTTAGAAAATATGACTGGCCTGGAAAATAGAGCCAGAAGAGATAATTTACAAATTATTAGTCTACCTAAAAGCCTACATCAAAAAAAGAGACTGGAAAATAAATTTTCATAAGTTCTCTTGGAAAAGTACTGTAATTTTTTGGAAGAAGATAAAATAGTGTTTGAAAGAATCCACCATTCTTGTCCAGAAAGAGATACCAGAATAAAAATATCTGAAGAAATATTATAGCCAAATTTCAGCTAAAAGAAAAAATCCTGCAAGCAGCCAAAAAGAAGCAGTTTAAAAATCAAGGAACAACAGTTAGGATTATGCAGAACTTATCAGTTTTTATATTAAAGTATCAGAGGGTCTAGAATATAATATTATGTAAGGCAAAGGAGCTCAGATCACAATAAAAAATCAGTTAATCTGAAAAAGATTAACATATTCTTTCAAAAGGAAAAATATTCTCTGTAATAGAGATCTTTCAAAATTATCTGGTAAAAAACCAGAACTGAACACAAAAAAGCTAATCTTAAAATACAAGACTCAAGAGATGGATAAAAATGTAAAAAGAGAGAAGAAAAAACATTGATCAATAACATTAAAATGGAAATATCCCTAGTTGGGAAGAAAATATTTGGAACTTAAGAATTCTATTTCTATGAATGGACTACCAGGGCAGAGCCAAGATGGCAGTGTGAAGCTAACATAATCCCAGATATTTGCCTTTCAAAGGAAAATGAAGCCTCTGCACTGCTATAGTGTCTTTTTTTTTTTTTGCTATAGTGTCTTAAAATACATCAAAAAGCATGAAGAAAAAAGAGAAGGAATGGGGGGAGGGATGGTTGAAGAGTAAGGTAAGAAAGAGGAAAAAAAAGAAAAGGAGGAAAAGAAGGAAGGAAGGAATGAAGAAAGGACAAAAGAGAGAAAGCATGTAAATACTTTTAGAGTCCCTTCAGAGAGATAAAAAAATATTTATAAAATAAAATAATATAAAGGAAAACAGCAAAAGTATATCTCATATCATGGAAAAAATGTGCTAAAAACAAAAAAATAATGCCTCAAAGTAGAATAGATTCCCTTAAGAGATACTGGATTCCTCACTGATTTAAGTCTTCAAGATGAGATTAAGGGACAATTTATTGGATATAGTGTAGTGAAGATTACTTTCAGTAACTGGATCTTAGGTAAAACATTTACAATCAAAATTTCTTTTGACTCTCTGGTAAGTTTTGGTCTGCCAATTAAGGAATTCTCTTTCATAATGTTCCTGGCCTTAGGTTCTTTAAAACAATTTTGATCCTTGCTAACAATTAGATTCAGAATCATCAAATTCTGCAATATTCTCACAAGGAGTTTTGCTAAATGCTTGATTTGAGGAAGGAAGAACAAAAATAAAAGAATTTTCAGAGAAATCCTCTCACTCTCTCCTATGATGGATTTAAAAATCATTCTCACTTACCCCAATGCACTCACCTAGATTATCTTTAATATTTATCTGTGACATAAAGAACCAGTTGGATGACTTCATTATGTTTTGGACAGCATTTCAGCAAGAAGTCTATTACTTGATAGTTCCTACTTTTATGGAGCTTAATATCTCTAGAGAGAATTTTATGAGTTCCTCTCTCTCTCTCTCTCTCTTTCTCTCTCTCTCTCTCTCTCTCTCTCTCTCTCTCTCACACACACACACACACACACACACACACACACACACACACAAACATACCCATGCACATACACATATGCACATGAATATAAAAATGACAATATAAGACAAAGGTCTTTTCCAGAAGATTTAATATTCAATAGTTAAATAGTTTAAGGGAAGGATTTGTAGACATCTGATACAATATAGACTTTGTTAAGAAGAAAAAATAAAAAGCTATTAAATGCATTCAATAAAATATATGATTATAAATGAAAGCAATTTTTTATTTTTATTGATATTTTACTTCTACAAATACATGTTTTGAATTTTTTTTGAACATTCATCCAAGTGCCAATGTATACTTCTACATTATAAAATTTCCTTCCACCGTCCCTTCCCTTAGGGGCCAGCAGTCAGGGTAATATTGTAGTTATGCATTTTGGGGTTAGACATTTTTGGTATAAGGAATTAAGATTAAGGGAAAGAAATACATGAGATGCCCTTTAAAAAAGTGAATGTAGTGTTCCTCAGATTCTGAAGGCTTCATTTTGGTGTGGCTTTGTTGTTTTTCTTCCTTTGGCTAGGGATAACATTGTCCATAGCTAGTCTAATAGGGGTGTCCTAGGTCTCTGAACTGCCAAGGGGAACCATATCCATCATGGTTGATCTCTATCAGGGTTGATCATCTCACAATGTTTTTGTTTCTGTATGCATTGTTCTCATGGTTCTGCTACCTATACTCAGAATCAAATTCTGTAATTCCTTCCATGCTTCTCTAGAGTCTGACCCTTTATGGTTTATTATAGAACAATAGAATTCCATAGCATTCACGAACCTTAACTTGTTTAAGCAATCCCCAATTGATATACATCCCCTCAGTTTACAAATTTTGCCACTAGAAAAGCAGCTGCTAAGAGTATTTTGGGGGTGGCTAGGTGGTGTTAGGGGCAGCAGGGTGTCGCAGTGGATAGAGCACCGGCCCTGGAGTCAGGAGTACCTGAGTTCAAATCCAGCCTCAGACATTTAATAATTACGTAGTTGTGTGGCCTTAGGCAAGCCACTTAAGCCCATTCATTGCCTTACAAAAACTAAAAAAAAAAAAAAAAGGTAGGGACTTTTCCCGGTTTTAATGATTTCTTCCAGATATAGGCTTAGAATTGGAATTACTGGGGTCAAAGAGTATGAACAGTTTTATTGCTTTTCTGGGTATAGCACCAAATTGCTCTCCAGAATTGTTGAATCAATTCACAATTCCACCAACAATGCATTAATGACCCAATTTTCCCACAACCTCTCTGACATTGATCATTTTCCTTTTGTCATTTTAGCCAATCTGATAGGTGTGAAGTGATACCTTTTAATTGTTTTTAATTTGCATTTCTCTAATCAATAGTGATTTGGAGCATTTTTTATATAATTATATGTAGCTTTAATTTCTACACTTGAAAACTGTCTATTCATATACTTTGACCATTTATAAATTAGGGAATGAGAGTGCATTTGTTTTGAAAAAACTATAATTTTCTCCATCCAATTTCACATACCTTCTGAAATCTATCCATCAGCCTCTTGGCAATGGTTTTCCTTCACAACAAGAGGAGACCCTTTAATGGTTCGTAGAAGGGCTTGGAATACACTGTATTCTGTGTCATAGCCATATTCTGTCTTGATAGAGATGATACTCATACTGATAAAATCATTTCAATAACAACAAAAACCTAGGGAACATGTACAGGAGATAAAATGAAGGGAAAAAAACTGATTGACTCATTGACTTGATATATCAGTCTGGGAGTAATAGAAGAATGCTGACACCTGGAAGAGAAAGAAGGGAGTTTAGGATTAAGGCAGATTGAGAAGGGAAGCTAAGGAATCCAGGTTTTAGAAATGCTGATTTAAGATATATCTGTGATAACCAATTTGAAATATCTAATAAAGAAATGATGATCAAAAGAAAAATTACTGGAGAATTTGATAGAATGTTTCAGCTATCACAATTTTCCTAACTAACTAGCTTTGCATTTTGGAGTCTTTTTTTGGGGGGGATCCCTCTTAATCAAATACGGTACTTATCTAATGTATTTTGCCTCCTTAACTGATTCTCTTCTTTATACTCCTAGATTCTAGTGTCTCATGAATTTTAACCTTGTCTTTTTTCACCTTACATTGTAGAGGAGACTGATAGTCTTCTAAATGGTCTTCCTGCCTCTAGTTGCTTCTTTCAATGCATCCTGAACAGTCATAGATGTGGGGAATTCCCTCCCATATCACAGATCTATTCAACTTCTTAAGATTTTCCACAATCTTTTCTCCATGGAAACGTTCCATGAATAGACTAAGATTGCGGACTTGGATAGAAGATATAAGTGGTATAATGCATAAAAAAGACCTAATATAGAAGCTCACAAAATATCAATAGTGTTAATATTTTAGAAATCTTAAATTTGACTGGTGGGAATTTATAATAGGCTTAGGCTAAAAATGCTCACTGTAGACATAATAATAAAAGGTTGTTGTTCAGTCATTTTAGTCATGTTTGATTCTTTGTGATTTCATTTGAGGTTTTCTTGGCAAGCATATTAGAATGATTATCACTTCCTTCTCCAGCTCATTTTTACAGATGATGAAATGGAGACAAACAGGATTAAATGACATATTCAGAGTCACCATACTCAGACAGTAGGAGTCTGAAGTCCAATTTGAGTTCAGGCCTTATGACTCCAAATTCAGCACTCTATCCTCTACACCATCCAACTGACCATATAATATTAATTATTAGCTTTTGTATAACTCTGTACATTTTGCAAAGATCTATACAAATATTATCTGTTTATATACTCAATAATACTACCATTATTTTGAAGTAATTATTAATTTTTCTCAATGAAGAAACTGGGATAGAGTTTTAGTGCCTTCCCAAAGTCAAACAGATAATAGGTATGGATGGATAAATTTAAAATTGATTGGCTGTCTGTTTAATTAATTGCTTTCCTCAAGTATTTAAAAGTGTGCCTCATACAATCTTTTTAAACATTTGAACTTTTTAAAAGAACTACTTTGTCTTACTTAGCTGGGTGAACTTGGGAAAATCACTTAATCTCATTGCCCTTCCAAAAAACAATTATTTGTTTAAACACACATGTTGAATCCTCCTTGACAGTCATTCCATTTGTACCTCAATATGAGGCTATCAATGTTCAATTGATTTCCTAATAAAGCCAAATATCAGAATGGAGTGGACAAAAAGTAAAATTCTATGGTGCCAACTTTTCTATATTTCTAAAATGCAGGGCTTATTGATTTCTAGAATTTCTATGGCTTAAAAAATTCAAAATCTTCATCTTTTCTGAGCCTCCAACCTCTGTCATGATAGCCAAAAAGAAGCTGATATGGGAAAGTTAGGTGGTGAAGAAGAACACAGGACCATTTTACCAGCTGAAGAATATCTCAAAGGTGGGGGTGGCTAGGTGCCACAGTGGATAGAGCATGGGCCCTGGAGTCAGGAGGACCTGAGTTCAAATCTGTCCTCAGACACTTAATAATGACCTAGGTGGGTGGCCTTGGGCAAGCCACTTAACCCCATTGCCTTGGAAAAAATTTAAAAAAAAAATAAAGAATATCTCAAAGCAATTACAAAAGCTTTGACTTCATAATAAAGTCTTTTCCAAGAATAATGTCACACAAAGGGTTGTCTATTTGCCTTATTTAATGGTTCTAAACACATCATGAAGGTAATTGTTGACCTTGACTATGGAGAAATTTTGTTTTCTATTTAGGTCTTGAGTGAAATTGATGAGATTTTCAAGTTCAGTGTCAGGTTCTAGCAGCCCCTCATAAGGGCAGCAGGATTCACAAAAAAGTGAAAGAATTACAAACTCTAAGTGAACTCATTAATGTCTAGTAATCATTAGTAAATAAATAGATTAAATATGTGTTAGTAAGTGTAAATGTAATACGGGTTCTGGGTTGCTTCAAGAACTCAGAATCAGATTAGTAGGTTGGATTTCTGGAGAAAGGCTATTTCTTCTCCCCATTATAGTTCTAGGATAAATGCAAGACCCTAGGGTGCCTTTCTAGTACCATCACACATGATACCTAATTATTCTATTTTCACCCAAATATTCTGTATTCAAAATTATATGTGTTTAGTGTCCCTCAAATCTATTTAAGTGATTAACATCAATGAACATTTATAAAGTGATATTTAATGAGATTTATCAAAGGCTAAACTACAAAAGTGCTGCCCCACCCCAGTAAGTGCATTCTGTCTCTCTATACCTCACTAGAGGAGGGAACAAAACCAGAGAAAATTGAGGAAAAACTTAAAATGGTTTTAATAAAATATCTCTCTCAAAAAAGGGTTTTGGAAAGTCATCTTGAGCTTAAAGTAGAAATTGCAAAACATTCCCTTGCTCACATTCAATTTTGAATATTACATAGCTAATAAACAAATCTCTCCATTTCTTGTATGTTATTTACTGTCATCTGCCAGGTCAGTTTATTGATGGACTGGGTTAAGTAGCTCACTTCTTGGGTATACGCTCAGTCCATGCATTTGACTGATGTACCTATTAAAGATTTAGTTATGAGACATCACTGAATCTTCCATAGATCATAAGGTTATTCTATCTTCAAATCTCATTAACATAGGATCAGGGAATAATAAGCACAGCAAAAAAAGAAGGGGGGGAAGTATATTCAAATCACAAGACATTCAGTTGGAGAAGAGACTTCCTTAAGAAAAGGTTCATGATTCTCCTTCCTCCTCACTTAAAAGCTACTTTGGAGAGAATGAGAGAGCTCATGAATTCATTTCTTTTGTTTGCATACTTAGCTCCAACTAAATTAAAAAAAATTAAAGAATTTCTGTCTCCATGTATTAAGCCAAAAGAAGACAATAACAGAACAGCACCCCATTCTTTCAATTTTGCCAAGGTTTCTCCATTGCCCATTACCAGAAATAGCTTCACCAAGTCTCTATTTAGAATGTCAATCCCGTTGATTGTCTAAAGATTAAGCCTTCATTAATCAGTCTCCCATTAAATAAGAATGACAAATCATGGACTCTTATCAATATACAAATACAGGGAATACAAATGAGTTAAATATTAATATCAATTATGAACTCCAGGTAATAATCATCTCTTCTCTAGAAGCATAAGCAACTTCATACTGTTCATGACTGTGCTATAAACAATAGAATCACGGAATTGTCTATAATTAATTCAGGGTATTTTTTGTTTCTTTTATTTTTCCACACTGAAACTTTTAAAGTCCTGTTGTAAATTCTCAGTGATTTAAATATAAAGCAGAAGTCTCTGAAGTATAGACTTTTTATATTATTACTAAGTTGGAAGGAAGCAAAAAAGGAAACCCTTATAGGAAATGCAAATAATTTTTTTAAAAAATGAATCCAGTTAAATTTGTAGAAACTCAACACCAGTTTCTATTCAGAGCAATAAAGTATTCATCAACTCTCAAAGACCATTATTTGTTGTAAAGGAGTTTCAATCTCCATCAGCAAAGAATACCAATATTGCCAATATCATGAAAATGTTAAAGTCAAAGTCTTAAAGCAAGAAAATGGGAAAGTAAAATGTATTGTGGAAGTAGCTCTATAATCATATGTAGTTTAGTGAGAATTCTGTTTCCTTAAAAATAATAGTAATTTAGGAAAAGGCATTCTATTAATTGTATTCCACAAAGAAGATATTCTTTTAAATTTCCTTAAACAGTAAGTATTTTTCATAATAATAGTGATTTAAATTATAATTTAAACCAAAGATAAATGATTTAATCAGCATCAAGACATTGTTACACCATGAATGATCATAACTTATATATCACTTAGTAGATGACCTGGAGAAGGAAATGTCAGACCAGTCCAGTTTCCTTGCCTAGAAAACCCCAAATGGGGTCACAAAAAGTTAGAAATGATTCTCACAACTCAACTAAATAACATAAAAGAACAGTCCTAGAGAGCTACCTTAGACTGATCAAGCAATTTTTCTAAAGCATGGTACCTCACCTTCTCAAAATCTCCATGGGTTCTATATTCTCACCAACATAAAAAAGAAAGTCCTTTGTTTGGCATTTGAAGCTCTTCCAAATGAGGCTCTTTTCTATCTTGCAGCCATATTATATGCTTCTCATCTCCACCTAATCTCCACATATTTTAATTATCTCCCAGAGTAGCCTTCTCTCTGTTCCTTACATGTCATTTATGTTTTCTATGTGTGACTGCTAACTTTCCTCCTTGACTGGAATAATTTTCATCCTCATCTTCACAGCTAAGTTTCTCTGCTTCCAAGATTTGGCTCAAATCCCACCATATACAAAAAATTCCACTGAGGTTACTTTCCTTACACTATGTATATGCTAATTTATTATATTTTACCTATTGTTATAGATCATTGGGCCTATTGTAATTTAATTTTATATATATGTACATATACATATATATTATATGCCTATTGATTCAAATGTTTTCATCATCACTAAAATGTAAACTCCTTGAGGGCAGAATTCTTCATAGCTCTAGCACTTAGCATATCTTGGCCACATAGGATGAGATTAATAACCTATAACTGGCTGAAAGATAAATGAATCACTGATCTACATGAAGTCCATTTTCAAACATTGCCAGAGACAGGATTTGAGCTCAGATCATTCCCTCTACAAACAGCTCAAAAGGTACCACAACTAAGACTTTTTCAATATTAACTAAATAACCAAAAGCACTTGAATGTACAATCATATTTTTCTTCAAATATTAATAGAGTTTCACTTTGCTAGACCCAAAACTTCATGACATTACTTAAAATGTCTCAACTCTTACTATACTATTTTATACCTGGAAAAAGATGTTATATTCTAGATGATTTTAATGTAAAATGGTTGAAAGAATTCTGAGTTTCAGATGACAATCCCATTAAATATATATATGAATTTGAGGAAAAACCACAATATTTTCTTCATATTTAGGAAGCTGTCATTTTGCAGAGTTTCTTCAGGGCCTCCTTCACATCTTTATTCCTCAGACTGCAGATCATGGGGTTCAGCATGGGGAACAGCACAGTGTAAAATGTGGAGACAATTTTATCCCGCTCAAGGGAATAGCTGGAACTTGGACGAGAATAAATGTAGAGAATAGAACCATAGTATAAAGTAACAGAAATCAAGTGAGAGGAACAGGTAGAAAAGGCTTTGAGTCGACCCTGGGTAGAGCGAATCCTCAAGATGGCAGCAATAATGAAGAGGTAAGACGCCAGAATTAGAAGAGTAGGAGTGATGACATTGGAGGCTAAGAGGAAATAGAGCACCTCCTGATAACTGTCCTTCACATTACAGGCCAGTTTTATCAAGGGTGGAACATCACAGAAGAAGTCATCAATGATATTATCTCCACAGAAATTCAGAGTGAATGTATTGCTAGTAAGTATGATAGAATTAACAAAACCACCAGTGTAGGAAATGCCAACAAGACATATGCATAACCATCTAGACATGGCCTGAGCATAGAGCAGTGGGTTGGAGATGGCTACGTAGCGATCATAAGCCATGGCAGCCAAGAGGTAGCATTCACTGTATGCTAAACCAGCTGAAAAGAACTGAGCTACACACCCAGCAAAGGAGATGCTCTTGTCCTCAGAGACACAGGTCACCATGATTTTGGGGGTATATACAGAGGAGTACCAGAGATCCAGAAAAGACAAGTTCCCAATGAAAAAATACATGGGGGTATGCAACCGGGAGTCTGTATAGATTAATACTATCAAAGTGATATTCCCCACCATTGTCATAGAGTATACAATGAGGAAAAGTACAAAGAGTATCAGCTGCATCACAGGATCCTGGCTGAAACCTAGCAGGATGAATTCAGTTACAGTATGGTTGACTTTCTCCATACATACAGAAAGTTTCATCTACCATGAAGGAGGGTTTTCAGAAGCACCTTTGTCCATGCCTAAATAAAACAAATGAGAAACAAACATTGCATTATTGGTGAACAGGTTTCGAATACATATTGTGTTATTGATTTCATGACTGACATTTATGGATTAACCCAACTAATTCCAAAGAGGATTGTATCCTTCCAGTCTTAATAGTAAAGGATAGTTTAACCACAGCCATCTTCAACAAATAGCAACCAGGATACTGAAAGCTGTTGTATGAAATGCTGAATTATCCCCATCAGTGAAA